>NW_011475877.1:5601-11601 GCF_000754665.1 Bison bison bison
GGGGGGGGGGGGGGGGGGGGCGGAGACGGTGGCTGGGAAACGGTCACTCCACCTGTGTCCCAGGAATCTGGGAAGATTTCACACTTCCCATTAAATGGAGACACCTGACTGGAACCCAAGCCTTTACGGGGAACTCTAAGTGTCAGTAATGCCTGACGGGGCTCCAGACCCCTCTCCTCCTCCGCAGGGGAACTCTAAGTGTCAGTAATGCCTGACACGGCTCCAGATCCCTCCCTCATTCCGCAGGGGAACTCTAAGTGTCAGTAATGCCTGACGCGGCTCCAGACCCCTCTCCTCCTCCGCAGGGGAACTCTAAGTGTCAGTAATGCCTGACGGGGCTCCAGACCCCTCCCTCATTCCGCAGGGGAACTCTAAGTGTCAGTAATGCCTGACGTGGCTCCAGACCCCTCTCCTCCTCCGCAGGGGAACTCTAAGTGCCAGTAATGCCTGACGCGGCTCCAGATCCCTCCCTCCTCCGCAGGCATGGCCCCGGGGTGAAGGAGTCTAAGTCTCTGGCTTCACACAGACACACAGAGCACTGAGCCCGCCCCGGGTCAATTGAAGCGTCCAAGGGCACACGCACACCCACGAGCCAACGCCACCGCTGACGTGTGCGGGGCCCACACCACGCGCCCACCGCCATTCCCGACGCCAGAGCACCCACAGGGAACACACCAGACAAGAGCGGTCACTCAGCTCCCCCTCCCACCTGCAAGGCCCTCTGCAGAGGTCACTCTGCCTCCTCAGCTCTAAGCCAAATCACACATTCCTCTCAAGGACTTTTCCCCGCAGAAACCTCCTCAATCCACCTCCCCAGGCTATTTGGTCTCCAGCTCTGACTCCTCAGCACTACATATAAAATCCCCACCACTTCTTACCTTCTCCAAGGCCCAGCTTTCGCAGGTAACTGGAGCGCTTCTTCATTTGCATCACAGGCAGTTTCAATAACTGAGGACTTTTCTTCAAGGCCACACACACAGGCTCTGGATTCAAACCCAGAAGTATTAATTCTGAAATGATGTCCAGCATCTGTTGAGGGTGGGTACCTGGCTGTATGCTGAGCAGTTCATTAACATGGACATCACTAAAACCCATGTCCCGGAGGGAACGGACAAAATTCTCTTGCAACACAGGAGTTCTCTGCTTCTCAAGGAGGCACTGAATCAGCCCTGTTCTGTGCTCTGGTTTCTGTGCACATTTTGGGGGTTCAACAAAGGACGACTCCTCAAGGCCCCCTCCACTGGAGACTGTCATTAGCTTACACAACAAAAAAGCAGCTGTCCTTTTCTGTCCTGCAGGCTGAGGAGTCTGCCTAGCGAGGAGGGCCCAGGTAAGGGGCGTCAGGCGGTGCCAATCAAAGACCTGTAAGACACAAAGGGAATGCATTCCTCATCACACCAATGCAACAGACACCACAGGATTTCTGAGTCAGGGTCTTTAGCTCGTTGGTCTCACGCAAACATAAGTTTTTATAAGCAATCTGCAAAGTCATAACTGAACTTTAAAAGCCTAGAGAGAAAGAAGTTCATGTACAGAGAACAGAGTTTGCAGGATAGGTTTGCTTTTGCTGCTCTAACTGAGGGGACCGGGACAAGGAAGGATTGGGAGAACAATTTCAAGGCCACTGGGTAAAGTATGCCTTCGGGTGTGGGGGGTCCTCTACCTGTTCAGTGCCTTGAGGGGGGTGGCTACAAATTTAGCTGAGAGATTAACAAGAAGAAAAAAGTGTATTTATATGCGTATGTTGATTCAGGAAAGAGGTAGCTCCCTAAATGACTACAGCTGGGGGCAAATGGGGGAGGGTTTCTAGGGGAAGAGCAAACGGGAGGGCTCTTCGGGAAACAAGTGGGAGCCCAGAAAGTCTGTGACAATGTTTATGTTGATACAAGGGGTCGTCCCTCTTTTTTTTCCCTTCAAGGCGGTAAACTCCCCTGGAGAAAGGCTCAATGGCGCCCTCACTCCCGGAAAGCTCTGCTTTTAGTGAGATAAGGGCCGCTCCAAGCAAGCTTCTTTCAGTCTCTGCTGAATCTCAAACGTCTTTAGTTTAAAATCATTTCTGTGCCAACTCTGGGGTCCGAGTTGGTACCCACACCTGAAAACTCCGTATCTCGTACCAGTCTCCAGATTCACCTAACTGCATTCATTCCACAAACGGAACACCGTTAGCCTGCCAGCCAACTTCAACATTCCCGCTGACCTCAGAACTCTTAGGGGTCAGGCCGGCGCGCCACCAACGGGGCCCAATCCCCGGGTCCTCAACGCCCCTCAAGACGCGTCCCTGAGCCTCCCCAGCGCCCTCAGCCAAGCCCGCCCGCTCGGAGCGCCCGCCGCCCCTTGTCGCCCTGTTTGTGGTCCAGCCGCGGCTTCGGCCCAGCGCCGGCGGCAGGCGGGGTGGGGACAACGGGCTAAAGTCGCGCCAACGCGGCGGGAAGCGCCGGAGGCCGGGGTGCCGCACACCTCCGCGACCCGCAGGAGACCGGAACGCGGCGGCACCTCACCTGCCGACCCAGCGCCGCCATAGCGCGGAAGCGGCGCTCCCAGGACCCGTCGCTTCCGCCCTTCCGCGTCCGTCGCTTCCGCCCTCCCCCTCGCAAGCGCAAGCGCGAGGGAGGCAGTTCCGCCCGGCCCTTCTCCACCTGCGTCCGGCCGCCTGCACCGTGGGCTCTCGGACCGCGGCTTCCCTGCTTCGTGCCCACTCTGCCCGGATTTCCGCTTTCCGGAGCTCCCGGCTGGCAGAACAAATGAACAGCCCCTTCCCCACACGCTCGCTTTCCGTGAGAGAAAACTGTAACCTCGGCTCACACCGGCCGCCCCCCTGGTCCCGCAGTAACCTCCCCGGAGAAAGTAGCTTAAGGCAGAGACTGGGCGGTCTGAGTAAGATGGAATCGTCCCAGGTGACGTTATTTAAGATTCGATGTGGAATCTGTATCCAGTAAGAATTTTAGTGTAGAGTTGAAATGAGAATGGAGTGATCACCAGGTTCCAAATGGGGTCTGGGGGCCGCGGAGGACCGGGTCTCAGCCCCGCTCCGCACTTCTGAGGAGTTAGAACTGGGCCAGACCCGGGGACGCCCCCGCCTACCCAGAGCAGCACCTGCCAGGAACAGCCTTACGGTCTCAGGAGTTCCCCTTACAGCTACGCAACCCTCTCAGACTGCAGCCCGTCCTTTGTAGACAAGCGCCCTGCCTTATTGCCAGCTCCAATTATAATTCTTGATAAAAACACACATATTCTAGACGTGTTTAAACTGTCCAAAGGAACTCCACAAGTCTACGATTTTTCTTTTAAAAAGTTCCTCCCAACTTAGAGGTATGGTTTCCTTCTGGGATGAAATTGTTGCAGCCTAATTTGCATTTATTATTCTTAAATTTTGGATATAGACCTGTAATCGTTCAGGTATAGAAACTGGGCATCTTTCAAAAGGGGATAGTGGTGAAGAACAAAAGAGTGTACTTTCTCAGCTGCCTAAATTCCATCAGTTTTAAGTCCAAACCTTAATTTGTAAGCATTTCTTGTTTTATCTACTTGTTTCTGAACTGAGGAAAAGGACTTGATCTTTGCATGGATACAGTTTATAGAGTACCTGCTCTAGGCCAGGCACCAGACGGGGTGCTAAAAATATATCTTTCACAAAAGGATTATGTCAAAGAAGAGGAAGGTTGTAAACCATGTGGAACTCAAGAAATGGTTCTGTTTCTGTTGATTTGCCTTTTTACCCTGATTTTCTCCTTGAAATATGCAGCTGTCAGTACTGCAAAGCTAATCACGTTAATGCTTTTACACCCAAAGTCTAAGAACATCCTTGTGTGCCTCCCTGGAAGGAGTCACAGAACCTAAATAGGCGTCTAGGTCTAGCAAGAGTAGTGGCTGGCGTGCAGGGATCACTCCAGAAAGTTGGCAGCAATGTCAGTGCTCTGAGAAAGCCTTGCTCTTTGGAATCTTGACTGTAATGTGGGGAGGAAAAATTTTCAGCATCTGCCTCAAAACTTTAATGCCTGGATTCTTTCTGCAGAGAATACTCTCAAAGCGTTCAGACTTTCCTCTGCCAACAAATCAGGTGAGTTTTAATTATTTTTCTTATACAGAAGTAACAGTTCTTGGAGACCTAGAACTTTGCATTTTCAGCCCATTGCACACCTGTCTGAAAAAAGCATTCTGTAACTTCTTCTGTATTATAAGCATCATAGAAACTACAAAGGAAAATATTTGGGTTTTTTTTTAACCTTTGAAGAGTTCTTAGAACATCATAAGACTTGTTTCATTCTGAACAGTAAATGTCACTAACTTACTACAGACTTTAAAAAATACACTTCTAAAAGTCCTGCCTTTACTATCTCTGCTGGACAGAGGAAGAGTCCTCGTCATTCTCTTGAGATGTCAGAGAGACTCAGGCAGCACTTCCTAAAGGAAAGGGATGGTGAAATCCTATATACCAGAAGTGGAGAATAAAATGAACTGTCATCAAGATAGCTGCATACTTCCTACACGAATACTGGAAACTGGGCGCAGGATCGCACCTGAGGCAGGCTGGCCCTGAGCATCTTCTCGGTCCTCTGGGTAGGAGCCTCGGCCCGGCAGAGTGAGGACACATGGGAAAGGGGTGCTGGGGCCTTGGGTTTGGTTTTGTTTTCTTCCTGCTATTTGAGCAGGGGGTAAAATGAAAGGTTTCCTTCTGACCCCAACCACTCCCTCTCTCCAAAACAGATACAAAATAGAGGCTGAATTTCAGATTAGGGTGGATTGGAGCCTAGAGGGGAGGAGTTATCTGAGTATGTGAGAGCTGCACTGGGTCCTGATCAGGACGGGGAGAGGGGCATTCAGGGCCAGACACCCCCACATAGTCGGGGGGCTCCCTGGGCCACATGCCCCCACGTAGTCACAGGGGGCTCCCTGGGCCAGATGCCTCCACATAGTCACAGGGGGCTCCCTGGGGCCAGACACCCCCACATAGTCACAAGGGCTCCCTGGGCCAGACGCCCCCACATAGTCACAGGGGGCTCCCTGAGGCCGGACGCCCCCACATAGTCACAGGGGCTCCCTGGGCCAGATGCCCCCACATAGTCACAGGGGGCTCCCTGGGCCAGATGCCCCCACATAGTCACAGGGTGAGGGAGACACCCCCCACACAGTCATGGGTCGGGGATGCCTGGGGCCAGACACCCCCACATAGTCACAGGGGCTCCCTGGGGCCAGACACCCCCACATAGTCATGGGGGCTCCCTGGGCCAGATGCCCCCACATAGTCACGAGTGGGCGGTCCCCGGGGCTGGATACCTCTGCATAGTCATGGGGTGCTGAGGTGCTGGGAGGGGTTGGGGTGGACAGCAGAGCAGAGACAGATGATGGGCCAGCCCTGCTGAGCTCTGCACAAGGGCAATGGCTGACACACCATGCCTCCAGTCTCCTTAGACTGGCGAAGCTGCACAGACCTGCTGGGCACAAAGAGGGACCCCCAAGCTGACCAAGGCGGAGCCACTGTGGCACACGGAGACGCACAGATAGAAAAATAAGGAAATGAAGTGCTTCCCGTACCAGCACTGCAGAAGAATTCATGTGGTCCAAGTCAGGGTAATTGTTTACTAATAAAACTGCTTTAATTTGGAAAACGTTCAAGGAAATAAAGAAACAGTTTGGTCATTTGGCAAACAGTTCTCCACACTCCACGTATCAGACAAGCGTACACCAAGTCAGAGGAAACCGAAATCAGGCACGTGTACAAAAGTAAAAAGAGAATCGAGAACCTCTCGTGTGCCTTTTGGAAATTCACAGATGAAAAGCCCTTTAGTAGTACAAAACTCAAACACTAGAATGTTTTTTCAAGGCCATGAAAAAAAATGAATTCCACGTCTATTTTGTAAACCTAAAATAGCACAGCATCACTGGCTTTTGTTCTAACAGATGGGTTTTAGAAAGTGAGCTAGGCCTAATTCTTGAGCGCTTACTCCCTAACGGAAGGCGCCTGAGAAAGCCGTGCCTCCCTAAGCGAGTCTGCAGTGCGGC
>NW_011475877.1:11833-14883 GCF_000754665.1 Bison bison bison
AGACTTGCCGGACCCCGCCGCTGTGCCGGAGCTGCACATCCAGACACAGCCCCCGCGCAGCGGGCCCCGGACGCACAGGGCCGCCGCTGCCCACTGCGGGCCCCGGCTCCCTCGCCCTCTGCTCTCCTCCTCGCTTCGGCCTGCTCTGGCCATCAGCACTTCACAAACCCTCTCCCTAGGCCTCCACCTCATCTGTGGATTTGTCCTTGTCACGGGTGCCCACGGGTGTTCACCCACCTTCTAAGGCCCCTGGGGCTGTTCAGGGCCTCTGGAGTCCGGCTCACAGGCAGCAGGCTAGCCCTGGGCCCTCACCTTGGTGTCCAGGGCAGTGCGTAGGAGGGAGCCCCCCTCCCCCAGAGGCAGGGGGCGACTGGGACCCCCTTGCCCCACAGTGCACGGGCTGGGCTGCTCACCTGACTTGTTTAGCCGACACACCTCCTCCCAGGTGTAGTCCGCCAGGTTCACGGGCTGTGTCACCCAGCGGTCTGTCACCAGCTTCTCCAAGGTGGTACGCTGCTCGGGCACAGGCTGCAACAGCCCAGACATGAGGTTCATGAGGTCTGGGGACGGAAGGGCATGTGGTCAGAGGGCTGAAGGTGGCCCAGGCTGGGGGTGGGTGGCACGCACTGTGCGAGTGCAGGGCCTGGGCCACCGATTCTGACCAGCACCGTGGGGCTTCTGGAAGGCGGGGTCCCTGGCCATGCTTCCCAAAGTGCTGCGGGAGGTGTGTGGGGCCCCTGAAATGAAAGCTTAGTGCTAGAGCTCCCACGCTGCTCATGACACCAGGGGGCAGCAGCCCTCATGTGGGCTGCCCGCTGGGGCTCTGGAGACACAGAGCCATGGACACAGGCATCGCGTGGCGGGAGGGGAGGGAGGTGCAGCTGTGGAGCCCCGGTCTCTCCCCACGGGAAGGGCGCATGAGTGCTGAGGAGAGCCCCAGCCCTGAGTCTGCATCTGGCTCCCACTTTCTTTAACAGCGTGGGTGTCACCGCAACCAGGGCCACTCCAGACCTCAGTGCCCGGGTGACTGTCCTGAGAGCCCAGGGAGTAGAATTCGGAGCAGCCCACTCACAGGTGGAGCAGCCTCTCCAGGGTGGAGCAGCTCCCCCAGCCCCAGGGTGGGGCATCCCCTGAAGGTGGGGCAGCCCCCCAGGGTGGAGCAGCCCCTGAAGGTGGAGCATCCCCCAGGGTGGAGCAGCCCCAGAAGGTGGAGCAGCCCCAGAAGTTGCAGCAGCAGGCTGCAAGAGCCCCACTATCATGGGGATCCAGAACGTTAGGAAAGCTCTACAATTCTTCCAGGTGGCTCTAGACTGAACTGTACCCCCCGCAGATTCCCCGTGTGATGATAGTAGGAGGTGGGGCCTTTGGGAGGTGAAGGGGGTCAGATGAGGTGGTGTGCCCCACCCCCCCCAGCATCAGTGCCCTTATCAGCAGAGGCACCAGAGGGCCTGCTCTCTCCTTTCTCTGCCCCGTGAGGACACAGGAAGAGGCAGCTGTCTACCAGCCGGAATCCGCCAGCACCCTGACTTCGGGATCTCCACCTCCAGACTGTGAGAAATAAATGTTAGCGCTGTAAACCCCGGCCTGTGATGGGCAGGCATGGCAGCCCGAGTGGACTGAGACTCGGGCCTCCACCCTGAGCGAAGAACCCAGGCACAGGCCTGATGCCTAAGGGCGCCTGTCACCTCACCACCTGTGGTGATGAATGAGTGCTCTTGGATCACATGTCGCGACTGGGAGACCTCAGAACCCTGTGGTCCGGCTCCCTGGAGCTCCTCCAGGCATGGGTCTGAGGGGCCATCCAGGCCCGCTGGCAGGGGTCGGCACTGCAGATGCAAGCCGCTCTCATAGCTCTGCGGGGAGCCAGCTCACAGGCGCTCCAGGAGGGACAGAACCCTGGTTCCACACGAGCGGTTGGGGGGGTCAAGTCCATCCTCCCCCTCCCTCCGGCCATGCTCAGAGGCTGCCAGTGTGTCCCTCAGAAGACAGCCCCTCTGGTCCAAACTTCCCTAAGATCAGTCATGACATCAAAGTCACCTCCAAATCGCCTTTCTGTTCAGATCAAAGTCTGAGAGGAACGGAAGAGAGAGCGAGCCAGCTGTGCCTGTGTGGGTGACACCATGCACTGCTGTGAGACAGGAGCCAGCCCAGGACGTCCGCCCGTGCGAGCTCACCTTCCGAGACCAGATACGGGGGGTTTATTGCGGCCTCCATGGTCTCCTCCAGCTCACAGAAGGGGTTCTCCTCGAAGATCAGCGTGTACAGCGTGACCCCCATGGACCACATCTCCAGCTCCGGCCCCCGGTACCTGCCAGAGGAAGAGGAGGCACTCGGGGCGCTGGGCCAGCCCCACAAGACAGCCAGGACCCCGCATGTCATCCAAGAGCAACCCCCAGCGAGACGCACCATACTCCTCGACCACGTCCGCCCCCCGCCAGCCACTGGGGATAAGACGACAAGCAGAGGCCCACTCAGCAGTGGAGAGACCAAGTCAGCAGGTGGCAAGGGGCTGAGCACAGTGTCCGCTGGGGAGCTTCCTGGAGGAGGAGGAGGGAGCACCCAGGAGTGCAGGCAGTGCCAGGCCCCCAGGGACCTGGGGAGCCATGGCGGCTTCAGAGCAGGGCAGCCTGCCCTTCAGAAGAGACCTGAAGGAGCCCAGGGTGAGACTGGCACAGGCGAGCCTCTGTAAGGATGAAGCAAGCCCTCAGCAGCAGGAGGGAGGAGACGGTGGGGCGCGGAGTCCAGGCGGCCACCAGCTGGAGGAGCGGGCCTCGGGGATGGCGCCCCGGGGTGCTCTTGGTTCTCCTCTGTGCTTACAGATCCCCTCCTCCCAGCTACCATCCCTGGGCTCTGAGAGGCCGGCTCTCTGCCAGCCATCTGCATGGTTCAACCCTAATGCCCACAGCAGACCAGCAGGGTGAATCCACCTTTTCCTGCACAGAGGGCCAGGCCCCACGCTGCCAGCGTGCTTGGTCCCTCATGTCTGGAGCTGTGGGTGGGGGCGGGGGCAGCCTGGGGAGCAGCTGTGTTCATCAGACAGGAGTGCAGAT
>NW_011475877.1:15056-19387 GCF_000754665.1 Bison bison bison
CCAGGGGCCACAGAGGGCCGGGGACCCCAGGAGGCAGGAGCCGGGGGCAGGGGGCCAGGAGGCAACCATGAGGGCAGAGCTCAGGAAGTGAGAGGAAATGCCAGAACAAGAGAATGAGGCTTCAGCAGAAAGAGATGGCAAGGACGCTGGAGGCCAGGAGAGAACGCCAGAGCGGAGCAGGAGTCGGCACTCCTGCTGTAAAGAGCCGGTGACGAGCGCAGGCGGGAGCCGCGCGGCCTCTGGACACTAACCCTCTCCGCCACAGCTGCACAGAAGCAGCCACAGACACCCGTGAGCCCACAGGCGCAGCCCTGGGCCAACAGGACTGTCCTTACGACAGCAGTGGAGGCCAGTCTCCCACCCAGGGATGGAAGGATGTGGAAACGAGAGGGAAGACACAGGCAGAACCTGCGGTGAAGGTCCTGGATGCTCTAACCACGAGCATGCCTGGGAGACTCGTCAGAGCCACGCTTCTCCAGAGGACGTGTTAAAGAGACACAGTGAAACACCCGCAATCAGACCTGCCTGGAGCTCAGCTCATGCGGGTAAAGACCAGTTCCACTGCATGTGGACAAGACAGAAATCTACGCATTTGGGGCACAAACACTGAGCACCGTTTCCATGCTCAGAGGAGCCCTACAAGCCCTGAGCTCCGTCTCGACCTTCTCTCTCCTGAGCTCCCTGAGACTGGGCCCTGCCCCAGCTAGGCCCCCAGCACAGAGTTGGACCCGCTTCTCATCTCGGCAAGAGCAGGGGCTCGCCCCACACCCAGCTGACATGGAGGCGAGCCGGTCAGCGCCAGCACCGCCAGCAGCAGTGGGTGAGCCCCAGCACGGGCCCTGCGTTGGCGCTTCATGCCTCACGCGGCCAGCCCGACCGCACACCAGCGCACTAGCCTGCTGGTGCTGGCATCAAAATAAACAACTAAAAAAATTCTCTTCATGCCTTTGAAGAGTCCCAAATTTGGGGACTCTTTATCTTCTCTTAACTTTTGATTATAGTGAACTCCAAACACAAAAGGTGAGAAGGCAGTCTAATGAACCCCTGGCTTCCCCGACTGAGCTTCCTTTTCCTGCCCACTGACCTCCCGAAGCATACTGTGTCACTCGGCACCCTCATCACACAGAGGCACAACCTGAAGCCGCTTCCCTCTGCTGCCGAGGAAGGTGTGAGCACAGGCTGCCCACCCGGGACACGTACGGGTTCCCCATGAGGACCTCGGGCACGCAGTACCCGATCGTCCCTCTGCTGCCGCGGAAGGTGTGAGCACAGGCTGCCCGCCCGGGACACCTACGGGTTCCCCATGAGGACCTCGGGCGCGCAGTACTCGATCGTCCCACAGAAGGTGTAGAAGAGCTTGCCCCGCTCCAGGTAGGCGGCCGAGCCGAAGTCGATGAGCTTGATGGAGAAGTCCTCGGCAATGACAATGTTCTCGTCCTTGATGTCCCGGTGGAGGATGCTCTCGGAGCGCAGGTACACCACGGCCGACACCAGCTGGAATAGGGGCCACCGTTGTGAAAAGGACACTGAACACAAGGCCTCAGAGAAAGAAAGAAGGTGAAGCCGACTCTGTGTGACCCCGTGGACTGTAGCCTGCCAGGCTCCTCCATCCCTGGGATTCTCCAGGCAAGGATACTGGAGTGGGTTGCCGTGTCCTCCTCCAGGGGATCTTCCCGATCCAGGGATCGAACCCGGGTCTCCCATGTTGCAGGAACTCTTTACCATCCGAGCCACCAGGCCTGCCCCTCGGCAAATCCCCAGGAACACCAGGCGGCACCGTCAGCGAGAGGGACCGCGTGTACGGCCCTGCGGGACCCACTCGCCTGCGCCTGTGCCCTTCCAGGGACGCCCCTCATAAACACCGTTTCTAAGGTCTCGGTCTGTGTGCCACCAGTGACCTCCCCGGCAGACATTCACTCACCCCACGACAGGCAGAACGATCGTCTAGGGAGGACAGACAGACGGCAGCAGAAGCCACAGGACGCGTGGTGGACGCTTGAATGAGTGTGGGCTGGGTTGTGTGGGCAGTGGCCCAGGAGAAGGCCCAGAGGGGCAGTGATTTCCCCAGAGCTCATCGGGCAACTCGAGCAGGGCTGGGAGCAGAAGCCCAGTATCCAGACTGCAACTTCCAGGCTCTGGCAGCTTCTCAAAGAGCAGCGCAGAGTGGAGCCATGCTTTCCCCAACGCCTGCGGCCTTTCAGCGGTGCGGCCTCAAAAGAACTCCCGGGAAACGGGCAAGCGCATCAGTCTCCACTGTCTCCACTGCGAGAGGGTAGTTACTAGGATGTACTGCTACCTGCCCACACGGCACGTGTGGTGTGGGGGATCAATAGCAGTAGCACCTCAGTGAAGTTTAAGTAAAATTAGTAAGACTGCTGACCCCACTCACCACTCGGACACCAGCTGTACCGATGAGCACCGTGATTTCGTGGACACAGTCATTCAGATCGTTAGAGAAAATTTTACATTTACAAGTGAATATCTTTGAGTCAGAAGCAACAACTAATGGCAGACAAACTAAGCTGAATTAATTAACTTTAAATAAATAAAGAGGGCTTCTCCGATGGCTCACCAGATAAAGAATCTGCCTGCAATGCAGGGAACACAGGAGACACAGGTTCAATCTCTGGGTTGGAAAGATCCCCTGGAGAAGGAAATGGCAACCCACTGCAGTACTCCTGCCTTAAAAATCCCAGGGACAGAGGAGCCTGGTGGGCTGCAGTCCAGTGGGTCGCAAAGACTAAGCACGAGCAAAACAGAGTTCTGTTGGCTTGGCCAGAATGAATGAATGAACGTGTATTTACACACACACACACGCAGACGTGTGCACACCTGCACATCTGTGTATAGACAATGCGTGTGCATGTGCACACGTAACACTGCACAGATGTGCGCACGCACACGGATGTCTGTGCTTACACATTCACACATATGCTCACACGTGTATAGACATCCACCGACATACACACAGGCACGTGTACGTATCAGGCCCAGGTGGGAAGCAGAAACCACGTGCTGCTCTGAATATGGACAACTTTGACGGTTACTAACTGCAAAGCAGTAACAAGCCTGAATCGGGTGAGGAGCTGCTCACCACAGAGGAGAGCCATGCACTGAGCAGACGCGACCCAGAGCTGGAGGCGACGCACACGCTTGCACGTGACACTGCCGTTCTGTGGAGCCCCGAGTCCACGTTTACACGTGAAGCCCACTGTGCACACTGATTTACAAAAGGGCCGGGAGACTTATTGCAGAGTCAGCGGCGTCAGAGCCCTGAATGAACAGCAGTCAGGCAGCAGCTGTGGGTAAGTGACTCCACGTGTCATGTCACACGGAAACCTGTTTGCCATGAAGATTTCAGAAACAAACCTCCACCATCAAGTAAAGGGGATGCCTGTATAACCTTCCAGGGGAGGAAGACAGGGAGAGGTGGCATTCTTTGGGCAGAACTGTGATGACCAAAACTTACAAGTAGGTGCTTCAGAAATTTAATTTCAGAAATCCAGTAATTTCTGGGCATTCATAGCTTTGGGGAAGAAATACCAGTTCATGGAAGCTGTTATTAGAAACCAAGTCAGCTCCAGGAAACCAAGAGCAAACCTGTGAACTGGTCACATCCCCCCACCCCGCACCCCCTGGCATCCCTCCACCTTTTCCAGGGAGCAAGGAATCATCTGGAATGAAACTCCCACATTCCCCAAACCAAAGAACTGTTGTCTCCCCTGCCCCACCCCAACACCCAATTTCTCTTTCACAGGACACCTTTCTACTTAGCTGGCTACTCTCCCTTTCCAAAAAATAACAAACAGACTAAGATCAATACACGGACAGACACGAAAGAAACCAAGACAAATAACCAAGATGGCCAGATCCGCAATCTTTGCAGGTCAATTAACCGGGCAGCTACATCTACTCAGCACTTCCCGTGCGCCTGACTCGGGCGTGCTGCACGGGGGCCTCTGCACTCCCTGTTTAGCCCCAGCAGCCCTGTGAGACACTGGCTCGAGTGAGGCCCACGTACAAATGCGCAGGGTCTCCCCATGGCGGACAAGGACTCAGATCAGATGCACAGCCTGCAAGCCCAGCCCGAGAGCTGCACTGGGTGGGGATCATGTGAATGTAAACACACTGTAATCTTCATCCCACATCCCCGGTCACCCCAGGGTGACGCCTGGCCTCACTCTTCCTCCCCAACCCCAACCTCACTCTCTCTACTTCAACAGTAGAATTCTCTTCTCGAAACACGTGTCCTACTCAGTAACACTCCCAAACCGGAGGCCGGGTCCAGCTTCACTGACTCTGGAGTCCTGGGCCCAGGCGGCCAGGCCCGG
>NW_011475877.1:19487-20811 GCF_000754665.1 Bison bison bison
CGAAAGATGTAGCTCGCCAGGGGCTCGTCGAGGCTGGGATGGCGGTCGATGAACGCAAACAGGTCCAGGCCGGAGCCGTGCTTCTCCATTACCAGCTGAAAGAAGCCTTGGTTCTCAAACACGTCCAGCACCTGGAGAGAGAGACGCGAGCTGGGTCCGGCCCTGCCAGGACACCTCCAAGGCAGCGCGCTCGGGCGCGGACATGAGACGGCACCCCACCTTGATGATGTTGGCGTGCTCCACCTTGCACAGGATGGCGATCTCTAAAGTGACCTTCCCAAGCTTGGGGTCCTCAATCCAACAGTCCTCCAAAACCTTCTCCTTCTTTATGAACTTCACCACCACCTACGAGAGAGACGGGGTGTCACTGCAGCCCTTCCCACCGGTCCCCCGGCAGCTGTGGAGCCTCCACTCCAACCTAACCCCCACCTCCACCCCCAGGAGTCCTGGAACGTGGAAGAAGAAGCCTGATAACAACCGTCCAGCCTGAGGGGGCCAGGAGCAAGTCGGCAGCCAGCCGGAAGTCCCGAGTGGACCTGCGCGACCTGCACAGCGGCAGGATGGGGGTGATGGAGGACCCGGGGGGCTGATGGCAAGACCAGCCCTGGAGGTCTCCGAGTGGGTGTTCCTGGCAAGACCAGCGCTGAGGTCTCGGAGTGGGTGTTCCCCAGATACCCCACATCACCCCAATTTCTCAACCGAGGACTGGATGTCCCAGCCAAGAAAATAAAATAAGAGGCCTGAGAACTGGAAAAAAAAGAACAAAAATGTCAATCATGTTGGTTTGGAGAACTAACCAGAGAGTTCCACAAGATGGGCGGACAGAAGACAAATACATGGAAAAAATGGTGTGGTGCGGCCACAAAAAAAGGAAGAGGAAGCCCACAGTGCCCGCCGGGTTGCTGATGCAGACCAAGAATGAGGTGACCGCCCGCGGATAAATAAAGATGGCAACAGAAACTTAACGAGTCAGCCAAGAAGCCCGTGACGCCCAGAGCAGTGTGTTTAAACCTTAGGAGGTGTGAGCACACTCAGAAAACTCCACACGACACAGCGCTCAGTGTTAAGTCACAGCTTAGAAACACACATTCAATCCAAGAAGCTAGAAAAAAGCAAAGTTTACACAAAGTACCAGAAAAGCAACATAAAGAAAAGAAACACTTGATGAAAAACATGAGCAATTCTCTGGCAAGTTCAGCAAAGAGGAGAAAATGTGCCATGAGAGTGAGGCGAGCAGGGGGAGCAGCTCTGGCCAGGAGCACCTGCAGACGCGACGGCACGGCGCCAGCCACCACCGGCGTCCCGGGAGCACCCGCAGACGCGA
>NW_011475877.1:22509-25186 GCF_000754665.1 Bison bison bison
GGCCCCCCTGCGCCCAGGGGGCAGGGAGGGCGCCAGCCACTGCCCCGCCCACTCCTCGGGCCCCTGGGGTCCCCAGCCCGAGACTGCTCTCCAGAGGGCACACCCAGGGCCTCAGTGTGCCAGTCCAAACTGGCGCTCACCAGGCCCCACCGTGCACACGCAGCACATGCAGACTTGGAAGCCACGTGCGGCTTGCGCCTCGCCCAGGTCGGACAGCAGCGTGGGGAGCCACGCAGAGCCTCTCCCGCCCTGGAGGGCACGGGGCGCTGACGGGAGGGGCAGTGGACAGCAGGCGCCGTCCGCAGACACCCACCTCCCCCAGGCTGGCCGCGGACGGCTCGCAGGTGGAGTGGGCAGAGCTCGGCAGGCTGGCCAGCAGCAGGTGGGTGTGCAGGGCCGAGTCCAGGCGGCTGTGCCGCAGGTCCTTCACGAGCCAGCAGCAGAAGAGGGCGGCCGGGCCCTGGAGCTCCACGCGCCGCACCTGGAACTGCACACCTGCGGAGGGCGGTGAGACCGGGCCCCACTGAGCCCCACAGCCGTGGTGAGGCCCGGCTGCAGAAAGGCGTGGTGAGGCCGGCGGCCGCACCTCCCCGGCACAAGGCCAGGGGCAGCCAGAGGCCAAGCGACTCTGGGGACCCGCCCCCAGCCACCAATGCAGATGAGCCTAAAGAAGCTGCCCCAGCACCCTCCACGCACACACACAGGTGTGCCCGCTCTGCACACTGTGCCCACCACAGCACCCAGCAGGCACAGGTGCTCGTTGACACAGCCTCCTGGGGACACAGCAAAGCAAATGTGACTATCTTCTTCCTGGCAGGGGGTTTACAGGTTCTTTTACTTTCTTCTTTTTAGTCTTTTATTTCTAGTATTTCTGGAAATAACATATATTACTCGTGAAACTCTTTTAAGGTTAGGAAAAAAGCCCTGTAGTCAATGCCAGGAAACTGGCAGTGAGGAAAACAACGGGCTGAAATGCAGCACCGCTGGGAAATTAGGGAAATAAAAGCGACAAGCCAAGGGCTGACCGCCAGCCCCGGAGCGGGGGTTCCGGGCGGGCAGCCTCCTTGCACACGGACCACATGCAGATGTGAAATCCCACACGTGGCAAACCTCACCCAGAATGTCAGAAGACAGTGTGGAGAGCCACATAGATGCTCTCCCGACCCCGGAGGGGCGCAGTGCTCACCCAGACCTGGCTGCCCCTGAAGCCCGACAGCGTGTGGCGACCCAAGCCCCGCCTCCCCTCCCGGCAGGACTGCCGAGGCCGGGGCTCTGGGACCCCACGCCCTGCTGCACCGCACACAGCGGCCTGGACCCCAGGCTGCCCCCAGCACACGCGCTTGAGGTCCTAACTTTCAAGAGGCAAACTATAACTTCAGGTTCTTTTCTTAATATAATTCATCATTTCTGCCACACTATTCCGGGGGTGAAGCCCTCCAAGACACCAGGATGAGGAGGCCCCCCAGCCCCACAGAGCCCACTCTGGGGGCAGCAGGAGACCAGGCCCCCGCCTGCCCCACCCAGCCGCACATACTCAGCTGCGAGCCGTCGCGGTGGTAGCAGCTCCCCGTGTAGGTGCCCTCCTGGATCTCCGGCTGCAGGTCAGCCGCCCTGAGGGGTGCAGGGCCGGGGCCCTCGGCTCTCACGGGCGTGGAGGTGACCTGGAGGCTCAGCCCAGGCGCCTCCAATGGGCACTCGTCCTCAGGGCCGGCTCCCGGCACGGGGAGGACGCAGCTCGGGCTGTCGAGGCCGTTCACATCCCGGTGCTCGGAGGACACCAGACAGGTCTGGGATGGCTCTGTCTCCTCCAGGCCCAGGCGGCTCTCACGGAAGCGCCGGCCCCCACCCAGATCAACACAGGTGCCAGTCAGCAGCAGCAGCTCCCGGTCGTCCAGCACATCTGACCGCTGCCTGGGCAGGGCACCCACGTCCGCGTCCGAGCCCACCAGCGAAGGCGAGGGTGTGCCCCCGAGTTCAGACGTGGCACACGAACAGTTGGAAGAAGTTCGGTCTGTCCAGTCCCTGAAAACAAGCTCCTTGAGGTTCCAGGAAAACGAATTCTCGCTAGCCTCCGTGACCTCCACAGCCTCAAGGGCACCGGGCAGGTCAGTGGCCAGGGCGTAGCAGGCCGAGGAGCTGCCCGAGCGGCCGCCCCATGGGTCTGTGGCTCTCAGGTCCGACAAGGAGGCAGGGGCAGAGGGCGGGGGCTGCCCCGTCAGGACCAGCTCAGCGTAGGAGACGCCCCACGGCCCCGCCAGGCTCGAGGCGGACAGCTGCTCCTTTATCAGGCACGTGTGCAGCTCCTCCCTGTCCTGCTGTGCCCCCAGCCAGGGCTCGTCCAAAGGTGGCGTCGAGAACAAGAGCTGCAGCGTCCCTGGGGCGCTGGGGGCTGAGCGCGGGCTTCCCGGCAGCATGCTCTGCTCCCCCTCGGGGTCCTGCCCGGCCAGATGACCCTCGGTGTGGGGCGCGGCCATGGCAGGGTCAGGGCCCTGGCCTGACTCGCTGGTGCCACCCCGCCCCGCCCGCACCTCCTGACATGGGCCATGCGTCTCGTCCCCACCACTCCTGTCTGCCCCGGGGATGGCAGCTTCGGAGTCTTCCTGGGAAGTAGATGGCTTCGTGTCCCCCAGCTCAGATTGACTCCCTGGCTGAAGGCCCCAGCTGAGGAGCTCTGCTG
>NW_011475878.1:0-565 GCF_000754665.1 Bison bison bison
AAGGGAACCCTCTTACACTGTTGGTGGGAATGCAAACTAGTACAGCCACTATGGAGAACAGTGTGGAGATTCCTTAAAAAGCTGGAAATAGAACTGCCTTATGACCCAACAATCCCACTGCTGGGCATACACACTGAGGAAACCAGAAGGGAAAGAGACACGTGTTCCCCAGTGTTCATCGCAGCACTGTTTATAATAGCCAGGACATGGAAGCAACCTAGATGTCCATCAGCAGATGAATGGATAAGAAAGCTGTGGTACATATACACAATGGAGTATTACTCAGCCATTAAAAAGAAAACATTTGAATCAGTTCTAATGAGGTGGATGATACTGGAGCCTATTATACAGAGTGAAGTAAGCCAGAAGGAAAAACACCAATACGGTATAATAACGCATATATATGGAATTTAGAAAGATGGTAACAATAACCCTGTGTACGAGACAGCAAAAGAGACACTGTTGTATAGAACAGTCTTATGGACTCTATGGGAGAGGGAGAGGGAGAGGGTGGGAAGATTTGGGAGAATGGCATTGAAACATGTAAAATATCATATATGAAACG
>NW_011475878.1:665-1628 GCF_000754665.1 Bison bison bison
TTCGATGCATGATACTGGATGCTTGGGGCTAGTGCACTGGGACGACCCAGAGGGATGGTATGGGGAGGGAGGACCCAGGAAGGTTCAGGATGGGGAACACATGTATACCTGTGGCAGATTCATTTTGATATTTGGCAAAACTAATACAACTATGTAAAGTTTAAAAATAAAATAAAATTTAAAAAAATTTAAAAATAAATAAATAAATATATATATCACTTAGGCATTACATAAATGATCTTCAAAAGTAAAGAGATGAAATGTGTACATGTTCAGTCATGTCTAACTCTTTGCAACTCCACAGTCATAGCCTGCCAGGCTCCTCTGTCCATGGGATTTTTCAGGCAAGGAAACTGGGAGTCGGTTGACATTTCCATCTCCAGGGGATCTTACCAACCCAAGGACTGAATCTGCAGCTCCTGCATTTTTTTCATTGTCGTGGGTTCTTTACCATTGAGCCCCATGGAAGCAAAAAAAAAAAAAGTGAAATAGTCTAATCTATTTAATGGAAAAACATATTAAATCCTTACTATTTTTATATTAAAGTCTAAGAGTGGAGAAGTTGGAAAACATACAATGACAACCTTTAGGAGTCATTTTGATAATGGAGAATATATTTGTTATAAAAGAGCCCTCAGTTCAGTTCAGTTCAGTCGCTCAGTTGTGTCCAACTCTTTGCGACCCCATGAATCACAGCACGCCAGGCCTCCCTGTCCATCACCATCTCCCAGAGTTCACTCAAACTCACGTCCTTCGAGTCGGTGATGCCATCCAGACAACTCATCCTCTGTCATCCCCTTCTTCTCCTGCCCCCAATCTCTCCCAGCATCAGAGTGTTTTCCAATGAGTCAACTCTTCGCATGATGTGGCCAAAGTACTGGAGTTTCAGCTTTAGCATCATTCCCTCCAAAGAAATCCCAGGGCTGATCTCCTTCAGAATGGACTGGTTGGATCTCCTTGCAG
>NW_011475878.1:2017-14679 GCF_000754665.1 Bison bison bison
CGAACTCCTTTTCCTATTTGGAACCAGTCTGTTGTTCCATGTCCAGTTCTAACTGTTGCTTCCTGACTTGCATATAGATTTCTCAAGAGGCAGGTCAAGTGGTCTGGTATTCCCATCTCTTTCAGAATTTTCCACAGTTCATTGTGATCCACACAGTCAAAGGCTTTGGCATAGTCAATAAAGCAGAAATAGATGTCTTTCTGGAACTCTCTTGCTTTGTCGATGATCCATCAGATGTTGGAAATTTGATCTCTGGTTCCTCTGCCTTTTCTAAAACCAGCTTGAACATCTGGAAGTTCATGGTTCATGTATTGCTGAAGCCTGGCTTGGAGAATTTTGAGAGAATTATACCACAAAAATTAGAGAATTTAAACATTTGAGAAAAATCTGAAAAATTCCTGTAAAAACATCAAAATAAACACCTCTTGATATTACATACATAATTTATTGCTAATACAATTAGGTTTAAATCATTTTCATTTCCATTACTTGGACTAGGTGTATATATATGTGAAAGGAAAGAGAGAGAACAAAAAAGAGAGTGTGTGTACAAAAACTGATCTACTGAAACAGTATATAAATGTAATTAAATAGAAAATGGTTTTTGAAGAAAAGAGCAGTTGAATCTAGTAAATTAACATTAGAAATGATTAAAAAGGGACACTTTTTCCTGAATATAATTTCTAGTCATGAAATAAAACACTAGTACTCAAAGACATGCAGACCTATAGTCACAATTGTTTTTATACAAGATGGTTCTCTGTTCAAACTTCCCTTTATAACTGTACCACTCTTTGAAAAAGCATGTATAAAAATATGACTAAACAATATAGAAAATACATATAGTAATATTTTAAAAGAATTTACACTTTAGCCAGGTTAGAAACTCTTGCCACACTTAGAGATGTGGAAAGATGTGCCTTTAAAAAAACTTGAATATGTGCCATGTGAATGAATGAAGCAAAAACCAGCAATCAAAATCAACAGATGATATTTAACTTTCAGGGTTAAATATTCAGTTAAATATTTAACTTTTGCATGCCGAACACATGCAAACCTAAACAAGGAAAGAATCTTCACTTAGAGAATTTGACTAGCCCTATGAAATCTTATAGCCTATCTCAGCATTGTTAATTGCAGGGTCTGCTATTATATAGCTCAATGTAAGTGCTTTTAGCTTTTTATAAATCCCATAGTTGCCTATTGCAATGATATTCTAGGGAGGGTTGGGCATACAGTAGTTTTATAGCAATAAAGAACTGTCTTGTTGGAATCTTCTGGTTCTGTATTTGCTTTTTTACTTCTGGCCAACACTGACTCAAATTTACAAGCATTCACTTAGACCTCTCTTAAACCTGTTTGGGAAAAGATTAACTTCAAACACAGACATTATACTATATGTGTAATATACAAGTCCAGTGGTAGCCATTTTGTGTATTTCTTACAGAATCAGAGACATCACATTTATATCATGAGGAAGGAAATGTATTTTAATGTGCTAAAAATTCCTCAGGTATTTATAAAATAAACTTGGGAAAAAAGACTGTGTAATATGACTGCTGAATAGTACTAGGCTATGTGCTGGAAGTATGATTATATGTTTTCCAAAAATAGTATTTGCCCTTTGTGAAGGAAAAAATAGAAATAAAATATGTCACATCATTTTAATCATTAATTTGCTATGATCATTATATAGAAAAGCAAAAAATATATATCCTTCTATCTCCAGAAAAGATCACATTTAAACTGTTCAAAATAGAATAAATTCTCTTCTGGGAACATTATTTGAGCATCTAGTATACAATAACACTAAGCTAGATGCCATAAACCAGTACTTCTCAAGTTGCACCTGAATTCCTAATAGCAGAATAGAGAGAATTATCTCATGAAGTTGGAGAGCATAGATCCATTGTCTCAGACAGAATAGGCTAGATTACGCTGCTGTAACTAACATCTCCAATATTTTCTTAAAACAGAGAAGGTTTTCTTCTCACTCCCAACTTCAGATTCATCACAAGCTGACTGGGGAAACTCTTTAGTGTCATTTTCCTTTCAAGATCCAAGCTGCTGAAGAAGTCACTATCTGAAATACTGCAAATCACTTTATCAAAAGAAAAGAAAGTTCCAGAAGGCCTCACACCAGCAATTAAATGGTCTGCTCACAAATCATTAGCCAGAACCAGGCATTCAACTTTAAGTTTCAAGAAGGATAATCCATCCATGTTCCCAGAAAGAAATAAGAGTCAGATCTCACTGAGTGCCACACATATACCCTAATTATTTTCTCTTAAAATTATTCCAACTTTGCATTCTGCTTCATGCTAAATCCATTACTATAAAAACAGAATTTTTTTATTTACCACTAGTAGCTGAAATAGCAAAGAATCTGCCTGCCGCGCAGGTGACATGGGTTCGATCCCTGGGTCAGGAAGATCTCTTGGAGAAGGGAATGGCTGCCCACTCCAGTATTCTTGCCTGGGGAATCCCATGGATAGAGGAGCCTGGTGAACTACTGTCCATGGGGTTGCAAAGAGTCGGGCGCAACTGAGTGACTAACACTAAGTAACTAACTAAGCAAAACTGACAACCAAACTAAGTTTTTATTCTATGGCACTGGAATATACAATGGTCAGATCAGGAAGGACCTTTTCAATCATGCAGAGTTTTGCACTGTATCCTGAGGGTAATGAAATCTGTTGAAGTAATTTAAATGGGCTGTAAAATGATCAGAATTTTTGTTTGAAAAGGTTACTCTGTTTTCCAAAGAGGAACATGTTTAGATTACAGAACACTGCTTCAGACTAAAGACAAAGAGACTCATTAGGAGGCTTATAAAAATCCAGAGATAATGGTGAACCTGAACAATTATTATATCTTCAGATTGAACAGAAGCAGACAGATTTGAGAAATATCAAAGTCCAGCTGAAAAAAACCTGGTGATTGATTATGGAGGTCAAAGAAGAGGGAAAGTCCAGGGTGTTTCCAAGTTTGAACAACCAGGCAAGAGCTAACACAACCACTCTCTGAGGAGAAAACAGAGATGGAAGAGCTGATTTAAGTTGGAGAGATTAAGAGTTCTGTTTTGGTTGAGTTAGACATATGCAGTAAATATATGTGTGCTTAGATACCAAACGATTCTTGGGAAACAACCCTGCACCTTCTAAAATCCATACAGTTCAAGTGGGATTGACCACACCCCTTAGTGTCAGAGACTGGCCAGAGTAATCCATCACTCTGGTTCAAAAGAGGACATGTGACCCCAACTGGCTCTGAGTTGCTTTTTTTTCTCACATTCTTTTAAGAAGGAAGCTTGGACTTTTTACTACAAACCCTGGCTGAAAGGATGATATAAGCCTATCACTGCCATAACATGAGAAGAGAATGTTTGATACTGAACTCACATGAGGAAAGAGGAGACAAGAGAATTAATGCATATCTATAAATTCCTGAGTTTAGCTATGTCTATCGACTTACACAGAGCTATAGATTCCTATTTTTATTTAAGCTACACTGACTCAGCTTTCTGTCACTTGCAACTGAGAACACCTGACTAATCCTTGATAAGAGCTGGACACCCAAAAGGAGTCACCTGGAAATCATCTGAGGCACCGGAAACCTTCTTGAGCACCTAACAGGGAGTGGAAAGAGGGAATTTCCTATTGGAAGGATCTTCAACTCAATCTCTAAGCTTCCTCCTGAGTCTAAGAAAATATATTTAATGTCCTCTTAGAAAAATTCTTCCCTTTCCCCTTATCCTTCATGGTGAAAATACTTTAACATCACTCTTTTATTATTTCTTCCTCTGATTCAAGATAATTTTTTTAAGGAGTTACTTAATAGCTTTATGACTGCTGCTGCTACTGCTAAGTCACTTCAGTCATGGCTGACTCTATGCTAAGGAAGGGGCTAACAGAGAAAAGAGGAGCTAGGAAGATATTGTTCAGAATAGAAAGTACATTAAGTTAGTACTAATCCTAAAAAACAAAATAGCTTTAAGTTGTTATAGAAATTGCTTCCCCCTCTTCTTCATATTTTCCATAAATTCCAGTTATTTTGGATAATATCAATCCAGCATGGGTGGATTAATTAAGTATGATGTTTGCATGAATGTTTGTAATTAAATCTGAAAAGATATTGCTAGGACTAGAGGAACTAGCAGCCACAATTCCAACCTTAGGGTCTCAGTTTGAAAATGAGATTTCCTATCATATTTAGCCCACATAAGGGACCAATCACTTTCCACCCTTGAAATTTATGTGATGTTTCCTCCTCCAGTCCTTTGAGGGCTGAACCTCTGTTATAATCATTTTGATATCTCTTTCCTCTTTTATTCTAATAACCTCCTTCCTCAGTATCTAGTACAGAGCTTTGCACACAATCAGGACTGAATAAATATCTACCAAGGGTATTAAAATGTAAAAAGCAGAATCTTATGGAATACCCACAATCAAATGTACTTATCAGAAAAAGAAATCTCACAGATGTTTTCGTAACAAGCAGAACCCAAATTAGTCATTCATGATTTCTGCTGATCATATTAGAATCACCTCGATTTAAAAAATAATGCATACACACTCAAAATATCACTGGATTTTTCCATATAAGCAATATTTAAACATGAAACAAGCTGGGGATGGGAATAAAAAGCCTTTGGCTACAGATGACTCTTTATCACAAACCATTTCCTTTGAGTGACTAGTCCGGCTTGCATTCCCTGAAAATTAACCTTTGCTTCTGCTTGTTACCTGATACATTGCATGAATAAAAAGTATACGTGACAGAGCCTCATGTAGTCACTCAGGCAAAGGGAACGTGAGCATACAGCATACTCTGACTTAGCAAAGACAGGTACTGGGTTACCCATCTACTGCAGAGGGACACAATAGCTGATTCAGAAAACTCAGGCTCACCACAGGAAAAAGAAGCCAGTCAGCACCAAGTGAGCCAGGCCTCTCTGAAATTAATCATCCTCTTTTAAAATTTAAATTTGTGTGTATTTGAGTCACAGCCTTATGATAATAATATGAGTTTCAGAGCCTTTGAGATCTTTAGAAGAAAGATACATTGTGAATATGAATGATGATAAAGCAAAGTGTGGGAATCTTAGGGCAGTTGAAGGATCTCTGGTTTCACTAGTTATTCCTTTCCATGTGATCACATCAACCTCTGCAACTAGGGCAATATTCCTCCACTCTTTCATGGAAAGATTAAAGAAGAAGATGAAGATAGATGAAGATGAAGACAAATACAAAGAAGCAGAATTGGAAGAGGAAGGAGAGAGAAGAATGAAAAGGAGAAATTCATATTCTTTGCCGTCACCAAAATAAAGGATTCTTTGGAAAACTCTTTGTGTGTTAATGCATATTTGGATTCCATTCATAGACATATACTTGTGCCCATTTATAACATTTTAATTTTTATTGCATAAAATATAACTCCAAGAAAAGGCAGTCTCTTCAGCAAGTGGTGCTGGGAAAACTGGTCAACTGTGTAAAAGAAGGAAAACATCATACACAGAAATAAACTCAAAATGGATTAAAGACCTAAATGTAAGACCAGAAACTATAAAACTCTTAGAGGAAAACATAGGCAGAACATTCTTTTATATAAATCACAGCAAGATCCTCTATGACTCGTCTTCCGGAGTACTGGAAATAAAAAAATAATAAACAAACAAATGGAACCTAATTAAACTTAAAAGCCTTTTCATAATAAAGGAAACTGTAAGCAAGGTGAAAAGACAGCCCTCAGAATGGGAGAAAATAATAGCCAATGAAACAACTGACAAAGAATTAATCTACAAAATATACAAGCAGCTCAAGCAGTTCAGTACCAGAAAAACAAACAATCCAATCAAAAAGTGGGCAGAAGACATTTCTCCAAAGACATACAGATGGCTAATGGACACATGAAAAGATGCTCAACATTGCTCATTATAAGAGAAATGCAAATCAAATACACAATGAGGTATTATCTCACACTGGTCAGAATGCTGCTGCTGCTGCTAAGTCGCTTCAGTTATGTCCAACTCTGTGCGACCCCATAGACGGCAGCCCACCAGGCTCCCCCGTCACTGGGATTCTCCAGGCAAAGTACTGGAGTGGGTTGCCATTTCCTTCTACAACTGGTCAGAGTAGTCATTATCAAAAAGTCTAAAATGTATGTTGGAAAGGGTGTGGAGAAAAGGGAACCTTCTTACACTGCTGGTGGGAATGCAATCTGACACAATCACTATGGAGAACAGTACGGAGATTCCTTAAAAAACTAGGAATAAAACTACCATCAGATCAAATCAGATCAGATCAGTCGCTCAGTCGTGTCCGACTCTTTGCGAACCCATGAATCACAGCACGCCAGGCCTCCCTGTCTATCACCAACTCCCGGAGTTCACTCAGACTCACGTCCATTGAGTCAGTGATGCCATCAAGCCATCTCATCCTCTGGCATCCCCTTCTCCTCCTGCCCCCAATCCCTCCCAGCATCAGAGGCTTTTCCAATGAGTCAACTCTTCGCATGAGGTGGCCAAAGTACTGGCGTTTCAGCTTTAGCATCATTCCTTCCAAAGAAATCCCAGGGCTGATCTCCTTCAGAATGGACTGGTTGCATCTCCTTGCAGTCCAAGGGACTCTCAAGACTCTTCTCCAACACCACAGTTCAAAAGCATCAATTCTTTGGCTCTCAGCCTTCTTCACAGTCCAACTCTCACATCCATACATGACCACAGGAAAAACCATAGCCTTGACTAGATGAACCTTTGTTGGCAAAGTAATGTCTCTGCTTTTGAACATGCTATCTAGGTTGGTCATAACTTTCCTTCCAAGGAGTAAGTGTCTTTTAATTTCATGGCTGCAGTCACCATCTGTAGTGATTTTGGAGCCCAGAAAAATAAAGTCTGACACTGTTTCCACTGTTTCCCCATCTATTTCCCATGAAGTGGTGGGACCAGATGCCATGATCTTCGTTTTCTGAATGTTGAGCTTTAAGCCAACTTTTTCACTCTCCACTTTCACTTTCATCAAGAGGCTTTTTAGTTCCTCTTCACTTTCTGCCATAAGGCTGGTGTCATCTGCATATCTGAGGTTATTAATATTTCTTGATTCCAGCTTGTGTTTCTTCCAGTCCAGTGTTTCTCATGATGTACTCTGCATAGAAGTTAAATAAACAGGGTGACAATATACAGCCTTGACGAACTCCTTTTCCTATTTGGAACCAGTCTGTTGTTCCATGTCAGTTCTAACTGTTGCTTCCTGACCTGCATACAAATTTCTCAAGAGGCAGATCAGGTGGTCTGGTATTCCCATCTCTTTCAGAATTTTCCGCAGTTTATTGTGATCCACACAGTCAAAGGCTTTGGCATAGTCAATAAAGCAGAAATAGATGTTTTTCTGGAACTCTCTTGCTTTTTCTATGATCCATCGGATGTTGGCAATTTGATGTCTGGTTTCTCTGCCTTTTCTAAAACCAGCTTGAACATCTGGAAGTTCATGGTTCACATATTGCTTAAAGCAGAAATAGATGTTTTTCTGGAACTCTCTTGCTTTTTCTATGATCCAGCGGATGTTGGCAATTTGATCTCTGGTTTCTCTGCCTTTTCTAAAACCAGCTTGAACATCTGGAAGTTCACGGTTCACGTACTCTTGAAGCCTGGCTTGGAGAATTTTGAGCATCACTTTACTAGGGTGTGAGATGAGTGCAATTGTGTGGTAGTTTGAGCATTCTTTGGCATTGCCTTTTTTGGGGTTGGAATGAAAACTGACCTTTTGCAATCCTGTGGCCACTGCTGAATTTTCCAAATTTGCTGGCATATTAAGTGCAGCACTTTCACAGCATCATCTTTCAAGATTTGGAATAGCTCAACTGGAATTCCATCACCTCCACTAGCTTTGTTCGTAGTGATGCTTTCTAAGGCCCACTTCACATTCCAGGATGTCTGGCTCTAGGTCAGTGATCACACCATCGTGATTATCTGGGTCGTGAAGATCTTTTTTGTACAGTTCTTCTGTATATTCTTGCCATCTCTTCTTAATATCGTCTGCTTCTGTTAGGTCCATACCATTTCTGTCCTTTATCGAGCTCATCTTTGCATGAAATGTTCCTTTGACAAGCCAGCAATCCCACTACTGGGTATATTCCCTGAGGAAACCACAACTGAAAAAAATAACATGTACCCCAATGTTCATTGCAGCATTGCTTACAATAGCTAGGACATGAAAGCAACATAAATGTCCATCAGCAGATGAATGAATAATGAAGTTGTGGTACATATATACAATGGAATATTACTCGGCCATAGAAAGGAATGCATTTGAGTCAGTTCTAATAAGGTGGATGAACCTAGAGCCTATTATACAGAGTGAAGTAAGTCAGAAAGAGAAATACAAATACTATATACTAATTCATACATATGGAATCTAGAAAGATGGTACCAATGATCCTACATGCAGGGCAGCAAAGGAGACACAGGTATAACGAACAGACTTCTGTACTCATTGGCAGAAGGCAAGGGTGGGATGATTTGAGAGAACAGTATTGAAACAAATGCATTACCACATGTAAAAGAGATATTCAGAGTGAGTTTGATGTGTGACTTCGGGCACCCAAAGCCAGTGCTCTGTGACAACCCAGGGGGATACGGTGGGGAGGGAGGTGGGAGAAGGGTTCAGGATGGAGGGGACACATATGCTGCTGCTGCTGCTGCTAAGTCGCTTCAGTCGTGTCCAACTCTGTTCAACCCCATAGATGGCAGCCCATCAGGCTCCACCGTCCCTGGGATTCTCCAGACATGTATACCTGTGGCCAATTCATATTGATGTATGGCAAAAAGCATCACAATATTGTAAAGTAATTATCCTCCATTTAAAATAAATAAATTTTAAAATATATATATGTAACTCCAAGTGTAGCCCATAAGCAATAAACTACAGAAGCTGTCTAAATGCAATAAGAATACTAAGACCAAGGGAGCTTGTTCAGTGAGGTGGTTAAGAAGTCTTTAGAATAGACACTCTTAGGTGTCTTCAAATAGAACCTGCACCACTTTCTAGACATTTGAATTTAGAAATGTGATGCAAACCTTAAAATGCTCAGTTTCCTCCTTTGTTTATCAGAAATAATCATGCCTATCTTATTGAGTTTCATTAAAGGTCAAGTGAGATGAAGACTAAAAAGATTAGCAGGGATCCTAACACTTGGTAAGTAATTAATACAATCAGTTCAGTTCACTCAGTCGTGTCGGACTCTGCAACCCCACAGACTGCAGCATGCCAGGCTTTCCTGTCCATCACCAACTCCTGGAGCTTGCTCAAACTCATGTCCATTTCATCCTCTGTTGTCCCCTTCTCCTCCTGCCTTCAATCTTTCCCAACATCAGGGTCTTTCCCAATGAGTCAGTTCTTCGCATCAGATGGCCAAAGTATTGGAGTTTCAGCTTCAGCATCAGTCCTTCTAATGAATATTCAGGACTGATTTCCTTTAGGATTGGCTGGTTTGATCTCCTTGTAGTCCAAGGGATGCTCAAGAGTCTTCTCCAACACCACAGTTCAAAAGTATCAGTTCTTTGACACTCAGCTTTCTTTATAGTCCAACTCTCACGTCCACACATGACTACTGGAAAAAATATAGCTTTGACAAGCAGACCTTTGTTGGCAAAATAATGTCTCTGCCTTTTAATATGTTGTCTAGGTTGGTGATAGCTTTTCTTCCAAGGAGAAAGCGTCTTTTAATTTCACGGCTGCAGTCACCATCTGCAGCCATTTTGGAGCCCCCAAAAATAAAGTCTCACTGTTTTCATTATTTCCGCATTTATTTGCCATGAAGTGATGGGACCAGATGCCATGATCTTAGTTTTTTGAATGTTGAGTTTTAAGCCAACTTTTTCACTCTCCTCTTTTACTTTCATCAAGAAGCTCTTTTAGTTCTTAATAGTCATCGTTACTAACTGTATTGACCCTGACTTCAGGTAATCAAGATTAGTGAAATTCTGTAAACTTGGAAACAGATTATTCTCTTTTGTTTTGTTTTTCTAACTCATTAGAGCCAAGTTCTAGAAACCTAAATGGCCTGTAAGTCCTAGTTAGTGGGTAAAATTTCCTTCTTTATTGTAATTATTCAGAGTACTGGTAGCTTCACAATTGCATTGCTAATAAACCTTTCAAATTGTACTGACCCTTAGATTGGTTTAAAATGTTCAAAATCTTATGTCCACAATGAACTCCAAATATTCAGAAATGATGAATTACTTTTTAAAAATATTATAGAAACATACACACTGATATTCTGATAAAAACTAATTCTCAGTCACAACACTAACATTAATTCAGAAATACTCCCTTAGGTAAGGAAACCAGCTGATAATTGGTGTCTAGAGAGAATCATTGTAGGGAATGGCCAAACCACCACCCCTCCCCCTCAACATTGCTATGGAAACCTTGGAATAATAATACTTAATTGAGCCCTTACTATTCACTCATCCCTTGTCTAAAAGCTTTACATGTGTTATCTCATTTTATTCTCATAACCATCCCATGAGGTACTATTTTTATTCCCATTTTATGGATAAGAAAATGGAGGAACTGAGAGATTGCTATGCTTGCTCAGGGTCAGGGCTAGCAAGTGGAACAGTCAACTTTCAAATATAGACAGTGTTAAATACAGTGTCTCTGGGATGTGTTTTCCTCTATAACCACTGATGGAAGTGATAAATATTAAGCATAACTTGAATTTGCTGTAGTGTATTGTTTAAAATGTACTGTTGGTATGAATTGCTTGACAAATACATGCTAATGTTGGGAGAAAAATTTTTCTCTAATAACTTGGCTCTAGTGTTTGGGGGCCCTCAGATTAACTGATTAACAGGAGAGAAGAGAAGATTTATTTACATATACCTATGCGAGTAGCTTAGTAATGAATAAGGTTTATATATATCCTCTTAACAAAGGTGGGGGAAGTGAGGGTTTCAGTGAGAAAGTATGGAAGATTCTACTGGACTTTTCAATGCTTGTAGAATGGGCAGTCTGTCTCCATGGCAGCTGATTTTTCTGGCAACTCTTTCTGAGGGGTTAATGTTAGATGTACTTTTAGGAGGCTCTACTTTAGTCTGCTAAAGGGAAATTCAGACAAGATTCCTGCAGCAGCTTCTGTAGCTCAAGTATTTTCACTTTAAAATCTTCTCTGTATCAACACTGAGGGTTCAAGTAGATCCCCACACTAATATCATCTCTCAAGTAAGGAACAAGGATAACAGAAATAGATTGCTTTCTAAACTAATTCAGATTAGCTTTAAATAATCTCTATTGGCAATTAGTTCCTAGTCACTGTGTTTAAAAGTCAAGTATTCTGTAGATCTACAAGCAATGTATAGTAACATAACGTTCATGAGTGCTTGGCCCAAGGGAGGTGTCAAATAAATATTTAATGAATCATTTTAGGACTTCCTTGGTGGTCTGGAGGTTGAGAATCTGCCTGCCAATGCAGGGGACACGATCCCAGGTCTAGGAAGATTCCCCATGCCGTGGGTCACTATGCTTAAGCTCTACAACTACTGAGCCCATGCGTTCTAGAGCCTGTGCTCCACAACAAGAGAAGCCAGCAACTAGAAAAGCCTGTGCAGCACAATCAGAGAGTAGCTCCCACTTGCTGCAACCAGAAAAAGCCCTTGTGCAGCATCAAAGACCTAGTGCAGCCAAATATAAAGAAATAAAATAAAATAATCATTATAAATATTTAATTGTCTTACACTCATCTAAGTATGTAGTAGCTTTCCATACCCTTTTTGCTATCACTTGCTTGAAATATTGCTTCGTTTATAAATGAACATAGCAAATATGGTGAGAATTACCACTTGAATATGGAAAAACTCCATTTTCTCTTACATTGAGTAGATCGGTATTGGCCAATCGTTTTTCAAATACCCAGAGTTTAGAGCTCACTGGTGTGGTTAGTGATGAACAGATGCAAAGATGGTCCCTTTGTGGCAGGCCTCGGCCAAATGGCAGAGAGATAAATTGAACTAAACCATGCACATTCATGGACCCATTTTCCTGAGGTTCTCCACTCAAAGCTTTCTCTGCCACCTACCTTGATATCCTTCATTTATTCAGTGAATAGCAAGAGTTGGAACTGGTACCTCCCCTAGAAGTATACTTTAGCAAACCTCAAAGACATAACCTAGAAGGAAGACGCACCCCCAGAAGTATTTTATTTATCAGATCAGATCAGATCAGTCACTCAGTCATGTCCGACTCTTTGCGACCCCATGAATCGAAGCACACCAGGCCTCCCTGTCCATCACCATCTCCCGGAGTTCACTCAGACTCACGTCCATCGAGCCAGTGATGCCATCCAGCCATCTCATCCTCTGTTGTCCCCTTCTCCTCCTGATCCCAATCCCTCCCAGCATCAGGGTCTTTTCCAATGAGTCAACTCTTCGCATGAGGTGGCCAAAGTACTGGAGTTTCAGCTTTCACATCATTCCTTCCAAAGAAATCCCAGGGCTGATCTCCTTCAGAATGGACTGGCTGGATCTCCTTGCAGTCCAAGGGACTCTCAAGAGTCTTCTCCAACACCACAGTTCAAAAGCATCAATTCTTCGGTGCTCAGCCTTCTTCACAGTCCAACTCTCACATCCATACATGACCACAGGAAAAACCATAGCCTTGACTAGA
>NW_011475878.1:14779-25114 GCF_000754665.1 Bison bison bison
GGGCTGATCTCCTTCAGAATGGACTGGCTGGATCTCCTTGCAGTCCAAGGGACTCTCAAGAGTCTTCTCCAACACCACAGTTCAAAAGTATCAATTCTTCGATGCTCAGCTTTCTTTACAGTCCAACTCTCACATCCATACATGACTACTGGAAAAACCATAGCCTTGACTACATGGACCTTTGTTGGCAAAGTAATGTCTCTGCTTTTGAATATGCTATCTAGGTTGGTCATAACTTTTCTTTCAAGGAGTAAGCGTTTTTTAATTTCATAGCTGCAATCACCATCTGTAGTGGTTTTTGGAGCCCCCCAAAATAAAGTCTGACACTGTTTCCACTGTTTCCTCATCTATTTCCCATAAAGTGATGGGACCAGATGCCATGATCTTCGTTTTCTGAATGTTGAGCTTTAAGCCAACTTTTTCACTCTCCTCTTTCACTTTCATCAAGAGTCTCTTTAGTTCTTCTTCACTTTCTGCTATAAGGATGGTGTTATCTGATTTATGTGGTTATTGATATTTCTCCTGGCAATCTTGATTCCAGCTTGTGCTTCTTCCAGCCCAGCATTTCTCATGATGTACTCTGCATATAAGTTAACTAAGCAGGGTGACAATATACAACCTTCAGATCAGATCAGTCCCTCAGTCATGTCCGACTCTTTGCGACCCCATGAATTGCAGCACACCAGGCCTCCCTGTCCATCACCAACTCCCCAAGTTCACTCAGACTCACGTCCTTCGAGTCAGTGATGCCATCCAGCCATCTCATCCTCTGTCATCCCCTTCTCCTCCTGCCCCCAATCCCTCCCAGCATCAGAGTCTTTTCCAATGAGTCAGCTCTTCGCATGAGGTGGCCAAAGTACTGGAGTTTCAGCTTTCACATCATTCCTTCCAAAGAAATCCCAGGGCTGATCTCCTCCAGAATGGACTGGCTGGATTTCCTTGCAGTCCAAGGGACTCTCAAGAGTCTTCTCCAACACCACAGTTCAAAAGCATCAATTCTTCGGTGCTCAGCCTTCTTCACAGTCCAACTCTCACATCCATACATGACCACAGGAAAAACCATAGCCTTGACTAGACGAACCTTTGTTGGCAAAGTGATGTCTCTGCTTTTGATTATGCTATCTAGGTTGGTCATAACTTTTCTTCCAAGGAGTAAGTGTCTTTTAATTTCATGGCTGCAGTCACCATCTGTAGTGATTTTGGAGCCCAGAAAAATAAAGTCGGACACTTGATGTACTCTTTTTCCTATTTGGAACCAGTCTGTTTTTCCATGTCCAGTTCTAACTGTTGCTTCCTGACCTATATATAGGTTTCTCAAGAGGCAGATCAGGTGGTCTGGTATTCCCATCTCTTGAAGAATTTTCCACAATTTTATTGTGATCCACACAGTCAAAGGCTTTGGCATAGTCAATGAAGCAGAAATAGATGTTTTTCTGGAGCTCTCTTGCTTTTTCCATGATCCAGCAGATGTTGGCAATTTGGTCTCTGGTTCCTCTGCCTTTTCTAAAACCAGCTTGAACATCTGGAAGTTCACCGTTCACGTATTGCTGAAGCCTAGCTTGGAGAATTTTGAGCATTACTTTACTAGCGTGTGAGATGAGTGCAATTGTGTGGTAGTTTGAGCATTTCTTGGCATTGCCTTTCTTTGGGATTGGAATGAAAACTGCCCTTTTCCAGTCCTGTGGTCACTGCTGAGTTTTCCAAATTTTCTGGCATGTTTTGGAAGAACTGATGCTAAAGCTGAAAATCCAATACTTTGGCCGCCTCATTCGAAGAGTTGACTCATTGGAAAAGACTCTGATGCTGGGAGGGATTGGGGGCAGGAGGAGAAGGGGACAACAGAGGATGAGATGGCTGGATGGCATCACTGGCTCGATGGACATGAGTCTGAGTGAACTCCGCGGGTTGGTGATGGAATGGGAGGCCTGGCGTGCTGCAGTTTGTGGGGTCGCAAAGAGTCGGACACGACTGGGCAACTGAACTGAATTGAACTGAGTGCAGCACTTTCACAGCATCATCTTTCAGGATTTGAAATAGCTCCACTGGATTTCCATCACCTCCACTAGCTTTGTTCGTAGTGATGCTTTCTAAGGCCCACTTGACTTCACATTCCAGCATGTCTGGCTCTAGGTGAGTGATCACACCATTGTGATTATCTGGGTCGTGAAGATATTTTTTTGTACAGTTCTTCTGTGTATTCTTGCCACCTCTTCTTCATATCTTCTGCTTCTGTTAGGTCCCTACTAGGTACACAGGATTAAATAAAGCAGAAATAGTACCTCCCTTCAAGGGCTGACTCACTAACTGATGACAAGGACAATAAATAAGTAAACAAAGCTCTAATTGCAAAATGTAATGTCATCAAGTTCAAGGAGAGGCTGTTTGCCCCTCCTTACCTGTCATCCCTTCTTCTGGTCTTTTTTTGGTGAAGAGGACTTCCTTTAGGGCTTCCCCAATGGCTCAGCTGGTAGTCTGCCTGCCAATGCAGGAGATGCAAGAGACATGGGTTCGATCCCTGAGTAGATTCCCTGGAGAAGGAAATACAACCTACTCCAGTATTCTTGTCTGGAGAATCCCATGGTTAGAGGAGTCTGGTGGGCTACAGTTCATGCAGTCGCAAAGAGTTGGACATGACTGAGCACACATGCCTTCCTTTAACATCTCCTCTATTTCTTGATGGGTAAGGCAATGGCAATCCACTCCTTGGCTACAGTCTATGGGGTCTCAAAGAGTTGGACACGACTGAGTGACTTCACTTTCACTTTTCACTTTCATGCATTGGAGAAGGAAATGGCAACCCACTCCAGTATTCTTGCCTGGAGAATCCCAGGGACAGGGGAGCCTGGTGGGCTGCCATCTATGGGGTCACCCAGAGTCGGACACGACTGAAGTGACTTAGCAGCAGCAGCAGAAATTTCTTGAACTTATTTCTATGTAATCTTTTCTCTCAACTTAAAAGCAGATACAAGTTTCTCTCATTCTTTTAAACAAAGCCAATGACATCACCCCAGGATCATGTGCCCCTTTCTGATGAATATTTTATTTTCTCCTTATCTTTTACAGCCAAGTTCTGCAGTCTGTTCCTACATCCATGTATCGTACGCCATCTTCTACTCTTTCTTTGAGGATAAGGATGTCCCCAGCCACACAAAGACCTCCACCACCGTTGCTTCCACCTTGTCCCATGGCCTCCAAGTCCCCAGGCTCTCCCTGACCAAATCTACCATTCCTGGCCTTCTACTGCAGTTGACTCTGTGGGCCACTCTCTCACATTCAAATTCTCTCTTTTTTTTTTTTTTTCTGGCTTTGATGATCCTGTGCTCTTCTAACCTTGACTTTCTCATGTTGTCTAGGTGATTCTTTTTTTCTCCCCATTTAATTTCTCAGGAGTCTCTCATTGATCCATGTCTTTGCTTCTCTACATACATCCTCCCTAGAAGTTTGCATCTGTTCTTAGAGTTTCACTTCCTTTAACGCATCTTCATTGTGCTGGTCCTTCCACTGTGATGACACATACTCAGACCTTCCTCAAATAACCACTATGCTGATCAAAACTGGTTCAGTGATGGTCTCTCTCAGAAGAGTTGTAAGTCTGCATCAGATGTCTTTTACCCCAAATGCTGTAACATTCCAGGCATTCCCTAGTCTCTTTCACCTTAAAAACCAGCAACAAACACACTCTTTTGACCTTATACCTCCTTCCACCTATAGTCCCATGACTTGGCTACAGTGACTGTATATGCGCCAGTTTCCCTGGTTTATGTTTGTTGTCCTGGTATTTTTATACAAAGTAACTGAATTGCTAAATAATTGAATATAAAAACCATGCCAGCATAGCAATAAATTCTTTCTCTCTTTACTGTCTGACATCAGTTGTTTTGACTTAAATTCTCTGAAAGATGAAAACTGTATCTCTTTTATTCACTACTTTACCCCACCCACTGCAGGCAATTAATTAAGGTCCTTAGTGCATCTGCCCTGAATGTGTTTGGAACACCTACTGTGTATACACAACTCTCTAAGCTAAAGCTGAAACTCCAGTACTTTGGCCACCTCATGCAAAGAGTTGACTCACTGGAAAAGACTCTGATGCTGGGAGGGATTGGGGGCAGGAGGAGCAGGGGACGACAGAGGATGAGATGGCTGGATGGCATCACCGACTCGATGGACATGAGTTTGAGTGAACTCCGGGAGTTGGTGATGGTCAGGGAGGCCTGGCATGCTGCAATTCATGGGGTCGCAAAGAGTCGGACACAACTGAGTGACTGAACTGAACTGACGCACATTATCTTATTTACTTCTCAGAATAATACCTCAATTTATATACTACTGTCTCCATTATGGGCTTCCCAGGTGGCACAGTGGTAAAGAAACCTCCTGGCAATGCAAGAGATTCAGGAGACACAGGTTTGATCCCTGGGTTGGGAAGATCCCCTGGAGAAGGGAATGGCTACCTCTCCAGTATTCTTGCCTGGGAAATCCCATGGACGGAGGAGCCTGGTGGGCTACAGTCCATGGGATTGCAGAGTCGGACATGAATGAGCATGCACTGGAGGAGGATGAGGAGGTCTCCATTATAAAAGTGAGGAAAGTGAAGCTAAGAACAGTTTACAGAGATCACCAAATTAATAAGGAATGGAATCAGGATTTAAACTCAAGACTGTTTTCACATGCCAAGCCTGTTCCACTGACCTAGCTTTCTTAGCAATGAAAATTCCTGGGCAAAATAAAAGTTAAAAGCTAAATTAATATGTTAAAGATATAGTATTTTAAAAATTACCTCCGTTACTCAATTCCAAATGCCCAATATTCCACAAAGAGACTATTCTTCCTCTGTCTTAAAACACGGAGAAGCTTTCTCAATATCACTGATGAACATTCCTACTAAACCACATCTGTCATCCACACATCAGAGGACTGGGTGTGTCAGGCAGAAGAAGAATGCAACTTTTGGGAGACTGGAGTGATTATTAGCTCAGTGGTTTTCAAAGCTAAGTATGTAGAGTATCATAGGGTGTGATGGGGGATGCATTTAGAAGTGCAGATTCCTGGGCTGTGCCCAGAGATACTTTGATTCAGTCGGAACAGCTTGGCACCAAGAAATCTGTTTACTTAACAATCAATGGCATGTGCCCTACTGCAGTTCAGTTCAGTTCAGTTCGGTCATGTCCAACTCGTTTCGACCCCATGAATCCCAGCACGCCAGGCCTCCCTGTCCATCACCAACTCCCCGAGTTCACCCAGACTCATGTCCATTGAGTTGGTGATGCCATCCAGCCATCTCATCCTCTGTTGTCCCCTTCTCCTCCTGCCTGCAGTCCCTCCCAGCATCAGAGTCTTTTCCAATGAGTCAACTCTTTGCATGAGGTGGCCAAAGTACTGGAGTTTCAGCTTTAGCATCATTCCTTCCAAAGAAATCCCAGGGATGATCTCCTTCAGACTGGACTGGTTGGATCTCATTGCAGTCCAAGGGACACTCAAGAGTCTTCAGGGGGTCCTCAAATCACCTTTGAGGAAACATGAGAGCAATTGAACTATTTATTACCAAGATCAAGTTATTGTTCTAACTCCTTTCATGAGAAAATCTTTTTAATTGTATACAATGTTTTTTTTTTTAAAGACAATTCTCTAATACAGTACAAAATAAAACATTGCAAAAAGAAATATAGTAAAAAGTAAGTCTCCTCCCCCTTTTCCCAAATCAGCACATGACCTTTCCAGGGCAACCACAACCACTGTTGCCCTCAAATAAAAATTTTTTTCTTTGGTTAAATCTATCAGTAAGGTTGGAGACTATCGCAATTCTGCAGTTAGGAAGGTCACATAGCTTAGGATGGAGTGATGCTAGTGGATGTGGTGATAAATGATAGGTTTAAGGATACAGGTATTGTGAAGCTAGAGTTTTAACAAAAAAGAAAAGGGGCACAGCCAGAGAAGGCCAGAGATGCCAAAGTCAACCTCCAGCAGCTTCCCAGCTGTGCCAAAAGTTGGCCTTTGGTGGGGAGACATAATTAGTGTGGTTAAAGGGATTTCATATCTTTGGGTGGAAATTCATCTAAGCATGCCAAATATCAATATTGTGTTTTATCTGAGCTTCTCTGTTTAATTTCTCCTGCCACACCTTTCAAACTGTGGTGATGGGAACAATAACAAGCCTGTGTTACTCGGTTCCATCAGACCTGTTTTTTTCTATATCTCTTAAAAAAATCATATTTCATTATCATACAAATTCAAATTTACTACCTGATGTGAGTGGAAGACGTAGTGGTAGATACTCACTTTTCTGGTCTCTCTTCATGATTGTCTTTTTCTTTTTAACCTCAAAAATACATCTAAAATGACAAATTTCTGCTAAGTAGCTTGCAGTGCCTCACATTTTGATCTAACTCTCCACATTAAATTCCATGAGTTGCACATGGAAATTGGAAATATTTTCATTAGAAGGGCCATCTTCATTTTATTAAGCAACCGAGGTGAATCAGAAAAGGAAGAGGTTATGTTTGTTTCTGTATCTGGGGTAATCCTTTTATTTATCAAAGACAAGTGATGAATCAAGATAGAAGGGGAGTGAGGCAAAGGATTACGTCCTGATTGCACCTCTGGCTGGCTGCTGGCCTTATAAACCACTTGTACTCTGGGCCTTCCTCTTGTGTGAAATAGCAGCTGGATCAGATGAATACTAACAGACTAACCTGGATAAGACTGTGTGATCGAATCATCCCCTTAAAGAAAAATTCAACACTAAACAGCAAAATAGAAATGCTGCCAGTTCCTTTTTTCTATGAAAGTATCATTGATTAGCAATGTTATTTGTGTTCATTTCTGCCATACAACAAGATGATTCAGTTACACACATATATGCATTATTTTTATGTTGTTCTTTTCCATTATGGTTTATCCCAAGATATTGAATATAGTTCCCTGTGCTAAACAGTAAGACTTTGTTGTTTTATTCATTCTATATGTAATAGTTTGCATTAACTAATCCCAAATTCCCAGTCTTCCCTCTTCTTGAATGATTATTTCTTCTAAGAGAGGGAAGTATTTTTTTTTTCAAACCATCCAAAAGCTATGTCTATCTGCCTCCCAGTTTAATGAGCGTTAATGAAACTACAGTTGACAGATCCAGTACAGAAAGGTCTGAAAACCTGCTTAATCTTTCCTTAATTCAAAACATTAGGCTGGGCTCTGCTGTTTGCTTTTTACAGTTCATACCTAATCAAGAGGAAAGGGGGTAGCGAAATAAGCAACTCTTTTACTTTGGAAATTCTTTCCTGATAGCTGAATTGAGAGTAGACAGCCTCAAGTCTCTTTTTAATTTTCTACTGGATTAGATTGAGCTAACAGATTATCAAGCAAGAAATGGACAAGTACAGTATTTATGAAACAGCTGCAAAGGGACCAGAAATTGAAATAAGGCCCATGTGTAGTGGTTAGTCACTAAGTCGTGTCTGACTCTTGCAACACCATGGACTGTAGCCCACCAGGCTCTTCTGTCCATGGGGTTTCCCAGGCAAGAATATTGGAGTGGTAGCCATTTCCTTCTCCAGGGAGTCTTCCCAACCCAGGATTACACCCCAGTCTCCCACATTGCAGCCAGATTCTCTACCAACTGAACCACCAGAGAAGCTCCAAGACCCATAGGGAATTTCAAAGAATAAGATACAGACTACTCCAGCCTCATAGAATTTACACTTTATTTGCTAAGGGAAAACTGACACATGCAAGCTCTGCAAAGAAAATTTGTTATTTATACAATCTATGACATATAAAAACATTTAGATGGAGGAAAGAAAATGATCATCATAAAGAGAATCTACATTGCAAGCTATATGGTGAACTGAGATCAAAGATGCCAAAATTAGTAAAATCTCCAAATTGAATACGCTGACCAGCTCTCACCTCCAAGATCACACTGCTTGAAAGCTGGGTCAAGCACCCTTTGATAAGAAGACAACGTAATGGTATTCAAGATTAAATTTCAGGGACAACTTAGAAAAACGTTTTAAAAATCTGATTTCCAAGTCCTGTGGGGAGTCATCTTTTTAAAGAAGAATCCTCTAACATGTTTTGGAAATCTTTTGTAACTTCTAAAAAAATATTTTTTAATTGGACTGGGTAAGGCATAGCAATTCTTAATGGCAGTTTTACATCGTGCTTGAAAATTAGTTGGGAAAATGGACAGTTCCTTTGGGGTTTATCTTAGGGATTTCTTTTTTTCGTAAACAAAAGAGAAGTTCCTTATAATGGAAAACTAGTTCCAAGATATACAACTTAACAGAAATATGGGAAAGGAATTATTTTTTTCCAAAATGCTTTCCTTCCTTCTTCTTGTTCTAAATGGTTATTTCAGTGTTGTTGTGTTTTTTTTTTTTCTGATAGAACAATAGATGCTTATTTCCACAAAAGAAATGGTGTAAGCAATCAAAAAAACATTTCCCTAATGGAAGACAGATAAAAGAGAAAGAGAGAGAGAGAAAGAGAGAAAGAGAGAACCCACTCTAACAAAAACAAAGGAAATCTCCAGCACTGTGGTTCATATTCAAATGGAAAAAAATAAAATGAGCTTTTAACATAATGAGTTTACTATTTAGTGTACCATCCCCATTTTCACATTTCAAAACATGTGCCATACAACTCAGAGGTATGGGAGGATGCGTGAGGAAGATCCGAGAACAAGTACTTTTTGGCATCCCAGGGAACTGAGCCACAGGCATAGAAGATTACGAAATAAAAAGTTGTCCCTCAAGTGGAAAGGTGTGTCTGTCTGTCCCTTGAATACCAAGGTTTCTGTTTGAGTTTCATTTTCAACTGGATGGTCAGAACATTTAATTGCAGATTTTGCTGTGGGTAAAAATGGCAGAGTAATAGGTCTTAGTTCTATGTAGTGAGCACCTGCTGCACACCAGGCACTTTGCATACTGTGCACTCACTTTTCAGCCCTGCAACTCTCCACGGGAAGGTACCACAACCTTGCTGTTGTTCAGTCACTACGTCATGTCTGACTCTTTGTGACCACATGAACTGAAGGACACCAGACTTCTCTGTCCTTCACCATCTCCAGGGGTTTGCTCAAACTCATGTCCATTGAGTCGGTGATGCCACCCAACCATCTCATCTGTCATCCCCTACTCCTTTGTCCTTCAATCTTTCCCAGCATCAGGGTCTTTTCTAGTGAGCTGGCTCTTTGCATTGGGTGGCCAAAGTAGAGGTTGACTATTTTGATCATTTCTGTCCAAAGGTCTCTCAATAGTCAATTAACCAGTGGTCACACAACTTATGGATGGATCTGACGTTTGAATTCAGTTATTTTTGGCTCAAAAGCCTTCATTCAACTTCTCCTTCCTCACCACCACCTCCTCTCCACCACCTCAAAATATGCCACTTTGGATTTCTATTATTTTGAGCTAAAGACACTTGAGAAACAGCAGATGAGGAAAGATTCTCTGATCTCCCTTTTTCTACCTAAAAGCAGGTGATAAGATTCCCTATGAGAAAGGCATCTTTGTTGTGCCAGGAAGAATATTCTTATCATGCAGACTGGGAGTTGATGCCAAAATGGCCTTGTACAAACCAACCTACTAAAATAACCCTTATTGGGGATTCTGTAGTTCTTGTGGTTCATGCTTTAACTTCCAAGGCTCCGGGTTCAATCCCTAGTCAGGGAACTAAAATCTCACAAGCCAAGCAGCGTGGCTTTAAAAAAAAAAAACAAAAAAAAACTTTTAAGAAAATGAAATAACCTTCAGTTCAGTTCAGTTCAGTCACTCAGTCGTGTCCAACTCTTTGCGACCCCATGAATTGCAGCATGCCGGGCCTCCCTGTCCGTCACCAACTCCCGGAGTTCACCCAGACTCACGTCCATCGAGTCAGTGATGCCATCCAGCCATCTCATCCTCTGTCGTCCCCTTCTCCTCCTGCCCTCAATCCCCCCCAGCATCAGAGTCTTTTCCAATGAGTCAACTCTTCGCATGAGGTGGCCAAAGTATTGGAATTTCAGCTTTAGCATCATTCCTTCCAAAGAACACCCAGGACTGATCTCCTTGAGAATGGACTGGTTGGATCTCCTTGCAGTCCAAGGGACTCTCAAGAGTCTTCTCCAACACCATAGTTCAAAAGCATCAATTCTTCGGCATCTTCTGTTAGTTTTCCCTACATATTTCTTAGTCACTGTCCCACAGTTTATGGCCCATAGCCCAGGCCCATAGTCTTGTCCCACCACACAATTTATCAATCTTTGTTTAAAAAAGTATGTAAGTTTTGGGGCCTAATGATTTCTTTGGGTCTTCATTTTCCTTTTGAAGACTCCTATGTGAGTCTTCAAAATATTAAATA
>NW_011475878.1:25214-80532 GCF_000754665.1 Bison bison bison
AAATAGTAAAATATAAAATAAAATGTTTTATGTTTATTATTAAAATATTATATAAAATATTTAAATAAAATGTTTTTAATATTTAATATTAAATAAAATTTGTATTTTTTTCCCTGTTAATCAGTCTTATGTTAGCTTGACTCTCAAGCTGGGCCACAGAACACAAGCGGGTAGAAGGAAGTGCTTTTTTCCCTATGCATCTATCCAGCACTCTCAGACTTCTCTAAGGTTTTCCTGTCATGGAGGAAATAAAAGCAATTCACTTAACTTTGTTAATGATTTTATGTGTTATCTGTCCAAGACTCACACTGGAGAGAATAATATTTAAGCATGGTTCTCCAGTGGCAACATTTCAAAGTATCTGGAAAGGAAGGATGTTTTAAGGCTGAGGTGAAACTTGGTCACACCTTTCAAGTCTCCCCACATGGGGCCACCATGTTGCACAACTCCAGGGTCAGGTTCATGGGAATCTGAGAGGACAATGGGCTGCAGACTTACACAGGGCATTGCTGACATGGCTGTATGGCTATGGGAGATCAGACTCCACCTAATCAACAATTGTCAGCAACTAAGAAGTCCTTATTGATTAGCTCCATCCAGCATCTGTTTATTTTACAGAACAGAAAATTCTGTAAAAGAGGCTAAGTTACTGCCCTATCAGAGCTAGAACCGGGGAGAGGGCAGAAGTGGTGGGGGGTGGGGGGAAGGGGTTTAAGTACAGGGGGAGGGAGAGGAAACCAAGGCATGAAAAAGAAGCTTGCTGGACTCCAACTGGGTCCCACAGTTGATGCTTAAAAAATATCAACCCCATCAACTCTCCCCACACCCACTTTGCAATTAATTTGGCAACTCAGAAGGATAAGAATTGACCCAATAAATCAAACTAAGTTTATCTCAAAGACATGGAACAGAATCACAATGCAAGTACAAGTCTTCCTTCTCAGGAAAGGTCATGGATACTTAAATCCCAAACTCATCACCTCTAAAATCCAAGCTTCATAGGTTCAATGTTTCATCTAGATTAGGAGAAATTTGTATCTTTTAAAAGGAAAGTGAACAGTTTTTGGAAATCCCTTTCTCTTAATTACATAGTTCTGGTTAGCAAGCTCAAGCTTTGCTGTAGTGGCTTTCAAACTGTGATTGTCTGGGTTTCCAAGGAATAGCTTCAAGAGTTCTAGAAAACACATGATTTGTTGATTACAGATTACCCACCTCAAGACAGAGAAGACCAATCACCAGGGATGCTAACATAATGGAAAAGGACCTGGGAACTGGTTGCCTTGCCTACTTGTCATCAATTTCTTGATCTCCTCCACCCAAACCATGACCCAACTCTAAGATTTTCCTTTGAAGTAGGGTTCTACCACTCTAGAAAAAAGTCCATTGAATATCAAGTTATACAGAGAGTTCTGTAACCTCCCCTAAAGTTATAGATATCCCTCTGAGAGAAGTTTCAGTGTTGGGGATGTTTCTGTTCAACAGACTCATCAGAACAGCAGTCACAGTCATCATGGCTGTGAATACCCAAAACTGCTGTGCATACTCACAATAGCTAAGGCACTGAAGTAGCCTAAGTGTCCATCAACAGATGAGTGAATAAAGAAGATGTGCTGATATACACAATGGAATATTACTGAGCCATGAAAAATAATGAAACAATGCCATTTGCAGCAACATGGACGGACCTAGAGATTATCATACTGAGTGAAATAAGCCAGCTAGGGAAAGATATATCATCTGATATCACTTATATGTGGTATCTAAAAAAGGATACAAACAAATTTACTTACAAACCAAAAGAGACCTACAGACATAGAAAACAATCATATTGTTACCAAAGGGGAGGGAGGACAGGGATAAACTAGGAGTTGGGGATTAAAATATAGATACTATTGTGTGTAAATTTCAACTTCCCAGGTGGTGCTAGTGGCAAAGAACCTGCCTGTCAATACACAAGGCTTAAGAAACACATAATCTTAATCTTCCTGTGTCTGGAAGATTCCCGTGTGTGTGTGTGTGTGTGTGCGCGCGTGTGTGCACTGAGTTGTGTCCAACTCCTTGCAACCCCTTGGACTGTGGCCCTCCAGGCTCCTCTGTCCATGGAATTTTCCAGGCAAGAATACTACTCCCTGGAAGAAATGGCAACCCACTCCAGTGTTCTTGCCTGGAAAATCCCATGAACAGAGGAACCTGGCAGACTGCAGTCCATGGGGCCACAAAGAGTGGGACAAAACAACTGAGCACATGCTACGTATATAAAATAGACGGCCAACAAGGACCTACAGTGCAGCACAAGGAGCTATACTCAATCTTGCAATACCCTATAATGGGTGAGAAAGTTTTTTAAAAAAAGAACAAATATATATTTATATAACTGAATCACTTTGCTGTACACCTGAAACTAACTCAGCATTGTAAATCAACTATATTTCAATTTAAAAATTTTAATTGCTATGCCACACATGGACAATGGAGGCACCGGCATTTTATCAAAACAATGTTATTTTGTTAAAGACTGAAACTGATGCTGGTGTAAGCACTACCAAGTGCAAAGTTCATGAGCTGAAGCTGAGGGAACTAGATTTAGATAAAGGATCTGCGTTTCATTTTTAAAGCCTTATCATTTTCCTGGGGAGTCATTGGCTACGTTTCTTGCCTCCACAGAATAACGGAATGGTAAGTCCATATTATTACTGACTGGACTCCAGAACCACTTGTAATCCTCTCGGTTCTGCTTCTTCTATAGGATGTCAGCACCAACTTTCTCACCGAAAGAGAAAAGGCAAGAATGGACAAGACTTAATGTGTCTTATCTCTCTATCTTAAAAATCAGCATATAGGAGCCTACATGTTCTGCTCAGGCATTTCTCAACACTGGGTTCCAATTATTCGGGAGTTGGAGAAAGGTTTTAAGGGTTTATTCAGATTGAATTCCAGGAATCAACACTGCCTGGAGGAACACTAAGCATGGGAAGAAAAGGTGTCCATGGACACTGCGTGTGTTCAACCAGAAAGGCAAGCTACAAGACAAGAGACATGTCCGCCCTTCCACTCCGCTACACACCTTATTGCCACAAAATTATTGTGTTGAGAAAATCCCTGCACTTGATTTCCCCCAAAACTTGACTTCTGCCTGGTCTTTTAAGTCTATCTATGCTTATGAATTGGACGTAGAGAGTTGACAGAGTCTAAAAAGTCAGAAATGTTTGCCTGGACTGGAAAGAAATTTGAGGTAAACTTCATAAAGTCCTCCTCCAGCACACGTGACCAAAGATAACAGAAGAATAGTTGCACCAATGATCATTCCACCCTGGACACTCCCATGACGGAAGACACCATCTTAGAATGTAGAAAGTGCCAACGTCATCTGTGACATTTCTTCCAGAGGCTGTACAGTTTGTTGCTGAGACATTAAAAGATGTCAGATTCTTCATACAAGGCTCGCTGAGAACATCTGCCATTGCATTTGAATATAGGGCCCTAGAATTAGACAATCTCTTCTTATAGTTCTGAAATTGAAGTCATCTTCCTTTCAATTTTTTTTATGAAAGATTTCTCTAGGTAATATTTTTCAATTCAACAGCCCCAATGATGTGACAGCACCCAACACTTTACCCTGCTCCAGAAGGGAAAGTAAAGTTGTCAACAAATACACTTAAACAAGGGTCAAGTGTTATGAGAAAAGTAAAACTAAGATGTTGGAGGTGAGGTGGGGACAGAACTGCTGAGTAATTTTTTAAACCAGTTTTCTAATTCCTTTCCTAAAAGAATTCTCTTTTACCCATTGACACCAGTTACTAATAGAATCCCTGACTAAGATTCTAATTTCCTACATAAGCTCACTCCTTTAAACTCTCAGATTATAAATCAGTACATCATTCAGTCTTTCAATAATTATTCAACACCTACATGAGTACAGTAATTCATTTTTTGATTTCCAGATCATGAATCAATGATTTATTGAGCCTCAAGCTCAATTTCAATCCTTGAACAGAAATTTCAGAGTCTTTTGCTTGTTATTCTTTGCTTCACTCTCTGGAAAGAATTTGACAAGAGTCCGGGTGAGATATCTAAAAGAAATAAAAACCACCTTACTGATCCAGAGAAATTTTTACATCAGCATATCAAATTATATCCAAATAGCCAATATGATAATTGCTCTCCAGATTTCATAGCATAATCAAACAATAACAAGAAAAAAAGTTCTTCCAAATATGATCTAGGTAAGATAACCAACAATGTTTATCTTCCCCTGAGCTATTGTGATGATTAATAAGATAATGTTCACAAAGGCCTTTGAAGGAGTAATGTAATGTACTTTGAAGCATTATCATTTTTTTATTAATGAGTTTTGATTCTGACAGTTGCCAATTGCACTACAGCCATAGTAAACTCTTGGTTGTCTTCACAAGGAAAGAACACATGATCCAGTAGAGAAAACAGTGTTCAGTGGCAGATAATATTTGCTCCAGGAGAAAGCCACGTCCTGCTAGAGACAGCAGTTACCAGGCAATGGAACTAGAAAACAATCAGAAGGGACAGGTTAGGATGTTAGAATGGGACCAAAGCTATTATAGAAAGAAACACTCCAAATATACATGGAGAAAATTTAAAGAGGTAAATTAGAATTTCCACACCAATGCAAAGTTAATTGTATTGCATGCATTCATTCACTTGTACTCATACCAAATATTAATTACCTCTATGTATCAGGCAATGTTCTAAGTGCTCAGAATGTGAAAACAAATAAAACAGCCTCTGTTTTCAAGGGGCTTACTCTTTACCAGGGGACAGAGGCTCAGACAGTAGAGAAGTTATGTAGAAAAATAGGAATTACTGAATTGTTGTAGACTATATGAAAGAAGGGCTTCCCTGGTGGCCCAGATGGTAAAGAATTTGCCTGCAATGTGGGAGACCTGGGTTTGATCCCTGGATTGGAAAGATCCTTGGAGGAGGGCATGGCAACCCACTCCAATATTCTTGCCTGGAGAATCCCCATGCACAGAGGAGCCTGGTAGGCTATAGTCCATAGCGTCGCAAAGAGTAGGACACGACTGATCGACTAAGTACATATGAAAGAAATCCATACAGGGTAGAGGTGACACAGGAAGAACTCTGTTTTCAGCGAAGGGAAGTATTTAGAGAAACTCAAGAAAGGTTGTGTATTAAAAGACGCGAAAGCCCAGGGAAAGGCATTTCAGGCAGAAGGAGCATCAGGCACAACGATAACCTGTGAACAGCGCCCCCTAGAGTTGTACCCGTGACTACTCCAAACTCAATGATATAAGTAGAGGTTTAACAGGAGTTTAAGGACCAGCTCTAGGAACTGAAGATTTATCCTAAAGGCAGTGAGAATCCTCTAAATTTTTTTAAGCAGGTTATCAGTCAATTCAGTTCAGTTGCTCAGTCGTGTCCGACTCTTTGCAACCTCATGAATCGCAGCACGCCAGGCCTCCCTGTCCATCACCAACTCCCGGAGTTCACTCAGACTCACCTCCATCAAGTCAGTGATGCCACCCAGCCATCTCATCCTCTGCCATCCCCTTCTCCTCCTGCCCCCAATCCCTCCCAGCATCAGTCTTTTCCAATGAGTCAGCTCTTCGCATGAGGTGGCCAAAGTACTGGAGTTTCAGCTTTAGCATCATTCCTTCCAAAGAAGGTATAACATAGTCTTATTTGTGGTTTAGGGTGATTTCTCTAATATTGGCATAAAATGTAGATTGGAGTTAAGGCCTGGATGGAGAGCATGTTGTCATTGTTTTTGTGAACAATTCCAAGGGACAGAGAGGAAGGGACAAATTTTCCTGCAAAAGAGGTAAATCAGACTTGGATACTGATAACAGGATATGGATAACTGGGGAGAAGGGGATGTCATGAAAATCACGCCGAGCATCATGAGTTGGTGACAGAGTCAGTAACCAAGAGAGGAAAAGAGATGACAAGAAAAGCCAGGGACACAAAACTCTCATATTTCTGCTCTTCGTTACCAGTCTCACCACCCATCCTGTTCCCAAAATACCTGTTGTTGTTGTCGTCGTGCCCATCTCTTTTTCAACCCCATGGACTGTGGCCCACCAGGCTTCTCTGTCCGTGGGATCTTCCAGGCAAGAATACTGAAGTGGGTTGCCATTTCCTCCTTCAAGGGAATCTTCCAGGCCCAGAGAGCAAACTCCTGTCTCCTGCATTGCAAATGTGTTCTTTACCACTGAGCCAACGAAAATGGGCCCTCTCTCATGAGGCAGGAAAAGAAGAAATGCCAGAGGGGCAGGGGTTCCAGAAATAATTATCTTTCCTAACTCTCTCTTGGCCACCTGATGTGAAGAACTGACTCATTGGAAAAGACCCTGATGGTGGGAAAGATTGAAAGCAGGAGGAGAAGGGGATGACCGAGGATGAAATGGTTGGATGGCATCACCGACTGGATGGACATGAGTTTGAGTGAGCTCAAGGAGTTGGTGATGGACAGGGAAGCCTGGCGTGCTGTAGTCCATGGGGTTACAAAGAGTCGGAAAAGACTCAGCGACTGAACTAAATTGAACTCTCTCTCTTGAGTTTATTGTTTCCTAGCTCTGTCTGGGGCATCCATTCAAAGGGTTAAAGTGGTTAAGTTGTTTTAGAGGCAAATTTCAAACAATCTTTCTTGCACTCCCCTTTCAGATTCTTTAATGGCACCTAAATGAAAATAAAGGTTCAAATTAAGTTCAGAAAACTTTAAAGCACTTTTTAATGGTGAAACTTCAGCATTAAGAGTTTCTTTATTTCTTACTTTGTTTCATGTGTTAAATATTAACTTGAATTTTGTAAGAATTCAGTTTTAACAAGTAGTTTTATGCTTTCCAATTAAAAATGTGTCTACAGTAATAAGTATCTCAAACATCCTCCAAATGACAAATATATCTCCATGGCATAGACTTTAGAATATGAAGAAATATCCTAATATAATTAGTGTGCCATGATTATATAAGTATTCCACTTTTAAACAAGTCAAATGTCCACATTAAAAAATTTTTAAGCCAACATTCTGCAGTGTCATTATATAAGAATTCATCAAATCATTTCTATTTTTTAAAAATATCGATTGTCAGAGAACTCACTCACAATGTTATCTGCTAAAATTTGATTGAGCATTTTTTGAAGTAAAAAAAAAAAAAAGTGAGTAAACCATAGTAAACTCAAAACTGACAAATTCTATTGTGTTAAAAAATGATTTAAAATGTTTAGGAAAAATTATAAAGTTGTGTAAGAAGTGGGAGGCAAGTTGCAAAATACTGAAAGAGGTAAGCCAGGAAACTTCAAATAAAATAAAATATGTAGCGCAGATACTCTGTGAATACCCTGAATCCTCTGTAAGCATTAGCTTACCTTCCCTACTTACCATTCCCTACCTTCCCTACTCATCCAGATATGCAAGTATGTTGACTTGTTAATGAGATAGGCGAATAGATGATGACCACGCCCACAAGAGCCAACAGTCTTATTAATAGAATAAGAACACCATGGGCAACTGAGCTGCCTTAACTTTTCCTCATGTACAATTTTGCAATACGAGTAAAAAGATCTGCAGAAGGCACTGGCACCCCACTCCAGTACTCTTGCCTGGAAAATCCTATGGACAGTGGAGCCTGGAAGGCTGCAGTCCATGGGGTCGCTGAGGCTCAGACACTACTGAGCGACTTCACTTTCACTTTTCACTTTCATGCACTGGAGAAGGAAATGGCAACCCACTCTAGTGTTCTTGCCTGGAGAATCCCAGGGATGGGGGGAGCCTGGTGGGCTGCCATCTATGGGGTCGCACAGAGCCGGACACGACTGAAGCGACTTAGCAGCAGCAGCAGCAGCACAGCTTGTGGGATCTTAGTTCCCCAACCTGGGCCCATGGCAGTGAAAGTGCCAAGTCCTAAGCACTGGACTGCCAGGGACCTTCCAACATGACCGCTTTTTAAGTGATCTTACAGAGCTCGTTTATAACATCTAACATCTGCAGTCTTAAGGTCAACCTTCCAGGAATGATTTCTAAAATCAGTAATAAAATTTTTTACCTTCTCTTTCAAAAAAAAAAGAGTAAAAAGATCAATGGTTTCAAGCCTGTGAAAAGAAAATTTTCTGCTTCTTGGAAAAAGAGAGAGGAATAGACAAGAGACAGAGTTAAAGATATCTTCACTCAGGTAGTGTTAAGAAAGTTTGAGAAGCAGTGAATGCCTTTTCTCTAATAAGCTCTGTGTTCCTAATTAAAAATGCTAACCAACCAAAACAAAAACACCATATAATCTCTAAGCAAGAACAACCTAGTAAGTTTCTGTCTTAGGAAAAAATTCAAGGCAATTGAAGGATATTTTCTATTTAGCCCCAAGTAAGGAGGAAGACATTAAATAGTCAGTGACAATATTAGCTAGATTGGATAGCTTTTATATTTTCACATGTATACATAGACTCTCTTCAGCCTTGTCAATATGCATTACTGAACTTCATGAACTGGCTTTGAAATATTACCACAACATTTTGTTGCACCAATTTCATAAACATTCACAGTGCAATACATGTTTTTTTGTTTCAGAGACAAACCGAAGTTGCATTTCTCAAGATTTATACTGCTTGCTTTAGTAACATTCAGTGGAGGCTCTTTTATACACATTTGTAATAGACGAAAAATAAATAAGATTGAAAATCCTTTTTCTTTCTCTTTTAAAGAAAACTATGTACCAAGTTTTTTGGTCCAAATTGTGTGGTTAAATTAAATTGAATTCTATTAACTGGTATGAATATACTTCTGCAAGCACAGTTCATTTCAGTTCAGTCACTCAGTAATGTTCAGCTCTTTGCAACCCCATGGACTGCAAAATGCCAGGCTTCTCTGTCCATCACCAACTCCCAGAGCTTGTTCAAACTCATGTCCATCAAGTCTGTGATGCCATCCAGCCATCTCATCCTCTGTCATCCCCTTCTCTTCCCACCTTCGATCTTTCCCAGCATCAGGGTCTTTCCCAGTGAGTCAGTTCTTAGCATCAGGTGGCCAAAGTATTGGAGTTTCAGCTTCCTCAGGCCTTCCAATGAATATTCAGGACTGATTTCCTTTAGGATTGACAGATTTGATCTCCTTGCAATCCAGGGAACACACAAGAGTCTTCTCCGACACTACAGTTCAAAAGCATCAATTCCTCTGTGCTCAGCTTTCTTTATAGTCCAACTCTCACATTCATACACGACTGCTGGAAAAACCATAGCTTTGACTAGATGGACCTTTGTTGGCAAAATAATGTCTCTGCTTTTTAATGTTCTGCCTTAGATTGGTCATAGCTTTTCTTCCAAGGAGCAAACATCTTTTAATTTCATGGCTGCAGTAACCATCTGCAATAATTTTGGAGCCCCAAAAATTAGCCTGTCACTGTTTCTATTGATTCTCCATCTATTTGCGATGAAGTGATGGGACCAGATGAAATGATCTTAGTTTTTTGAATGTTGAGTTTTAGGCCAACTTTTTCAGTCTCCTCTTTCACTTTCATCAAGAGGCTCTTTAGTTCTTCTTCACTTTCTGCCATAAGGGTGGTGACATCGGTGTATCTGAGGTTATTGATATTTCTCCCGGCAATATTGGTTCAAATTTGTGCTTCATCCAGCCTGGAATTTCACATGATGTACTCTGCATATAAGTTAAATAAGCAGGGTGACGGTATACAGCCTTGACTGTATATTGACTCCTTTTCCTATTTGGAACCAGTCTGTTGTTCCATGTCCAGTTCTAGCTGTTGCTTCTTCACCTCCATACAGATTTCTCATGAGGCAGGTCAGGTAGTCTGGTATTCTCATCTCTTTAAGAAATTTCCACAGTTTGTTGTGATCCACACAATCAAAGGCTTTGGTATAGTCAATAAAGCAGAAATCGATCTTTTCCTGGAACTCTCTTGCTTTTTCCATGATCCAGCGGATGTTGGTAATCTGATCTCTGGCTCCTCTGCCTTTTCTAAATCCAGAACATCTGGAAGTTCAGGGTTCACGTATTGCTGAAGCCTGGCTTGGAGAATTTTGAGCGTTATTTTGCTAGCGTGTGAGATGAGTGCAATTGTGAGGTGTTTGAACATTCTTTGGCATTGCCTTTCTTTGGGATTGGAATGAAAACTGACCTTTTTTACTCCTGTGGCCACTGCTGAGTTTTCCAAATTTGCTGGCATATTGAGTGCAGCACTTTCACAGCATCATCTTTCAGGATTTGAAATAGCTCAACCGGAATTCCATCACCTCCACTAGCTTTGTTCATAGTGATGCTTTCTAAGGCCCATTTGACTTCACATTTCAGAATGTCTGGCTCTAGGTGAGTGATCACACCATCGTGATTATCTTGGTCGTGAAGACCTTTTTTGTACAGTTCTTCTGTGTATTCTTGCCACCTCTTCTTAATATCTTTTGCTTCTGTTAAGTCCATACATTTTCTGTGCTTAATTATACCCATCTTTGCATGAAATGTTCCCTTGGTATCTCTAATTTTCTTGAAGAAATCTCTAGTCATTCCCATTCTATTGTTTTCCTCTGTTTCTTTGCATTGATCATGAAGAAGTTATGTTGAAGCAGTTATGTTGAAGTCAAGTTTTAAAAAGAAAAAAAGTCAGTGACAAATCAACGTTAGTATGTAAAGTATTGGTTCTATAAGCATTCTCGTGTCATTAGGAACGGACATGTAAACATCATTTCCCCTACTCTCTTGGCTGCTGCATTATTTTCTTGGGGCTTCCCTGGTGGCTCAGACAGTAAAGAATCTGCCTACAACACAGGAAACACAAGTTTGATCCCTGGGTTGGGAAGATCCCCTGGAGGAGGGCATGGCAACCCATTCCAGTATTCTTGCCTGGAGAATCCCATGGACACAGTGTTAGGGTTGTTCCCAAAAGGCTCAGCGAGCACTGGTTTTTCTCTAAAGCCAGCCACTTTCTTTCTTTCTTCCTATAATAAATCTTTCTCTGCCTGAATGCCCAGCTCGCTCTTTTTTTCTCTGTGCTGGCCTTACACAGAGGAGCCTGGCGGGCTGCAGTCCATGGGGTCACAAAGAATCGGACATGACGAGTGTTTTAGGGCTTCTATCACAAAGTATCACATACTGAGGTGGCTTAACACCACGAAATTTGTTCTCTCATGGTTTGGAAGGTTATAAGTCCAAAATCAAGATGTCAGCAAGGCTATGTTCCCTCTAAGACTCTGGATAGAAACCTTCCTCGTCTCTTACTAGCTTGTAATGGTGATTGTCAATCCTTGACTTTTTCTTCTTACACCTGAATCATTCCAGTCTCTATTAGCATGGCATTCTCCCTGTGTGTCTCTGGGTCCAATTTTCCCTCTTCTTATAAGGATTTCAACCATATTGGATCAGGGTTCAACTTAATTCAGTATGATTTTAAACTTAATTGCATCTGCAAAGACCCCATTTCCAAATAAGGTGACATTCACAGGTACTAAAGGTTAGGACAACATACATTTTAGGGGGCCAAGGGGGAAACAATTCAGTTTAGAACAGTTGCTATTGCTGTGATTTGTCCGATCCACCTCTTCTAGTGAGTAGTAGTTCCCTTACAATATCTCAGCCTGATGCCATGATTATCAGATATTCACATCTATCAATACAGTTTGATTTAGGTTTACAAGATTCAGTCCAGATGCCACCCAAAGCTCAATTCTCTCACCTGGTCAGTGTCTCTTCTGCAGTCTAAGGGTGAAGAGTGTACTCTGCTTTCTCTCACACCTTCTCCCTTCCCCAGAGCTTAACCCTCTGAAGTTGGATTAAAATGGAAGAAAAGGAATGACCACTGACCTCTCATATGACTGTATATGACACTGTGATGGTCTTGGAGCTCCACGTGGGCTCCAGGTGGACATTACCTGGCCATTCCCCTAGATGGAGGATGGTCTTCCTTGAGATTAAGTTACTTCTTCTAGGTGATGCCTGGTTGGCTGGAGTATTCATACTTCCAGCTGGCCTGCCTGCTTGTTCAGTGCAACCTGCAAGCCGATTCTCATCAACCTGCTACAGCACCTATGTCTGGGCCAGTGAGCAAAGGAAAGACTCATTCTATGTAGATGTTGGAAACAAGGAATTTGAAGTGGATAACCTCTGTCCCCTAGGTGAGCTGTCTAACAATGCCTATTTTCCACTTCTTCTACAACAGAACCCCATTTTGTGTGAGGCAGCAATGTCATGAATAAAATCCCTTTCTTCCTAAACTTTCTGGCAGCTCAGGGTGCCATTTGACATAATTTGGCCACTGAGAAATAAGCAGACTTGGGGGTTCTGAGATAGCTTATGATGTCACAAATGGAAGCTTTTTGGCTGGTGCTGCCCTTTGTATTTTCCTACCTCAGAAGCAATCATGAAAAACCACGAAGCGCCCACCCCGTGTCATCTATTCTTTGAAGCAGGTTACCTCCAGAAGTCTTATCACACGAGGAAGCTAAACTCTTGTTAATCCACTATTGGATTCTCTGTTATTTGAAGTCGAAGTACCTCTAGATTGATTTCACCAAGGCTGATTTAGCACATGTTCTTTTCCCCACTGCAGTGACTCTGCCAGATCAGAAAGAGCTGTGGCTGCAAACACATGAACCAAGGAAATAAATGATCAGTCTCCCTTCTTGCAAGTTGGAAAGTTGTCACATATGGTAAACCAAGGGCCCTTCTAGTCCCTGAATTTAATTTTCATATCCATGTTCCCCTGTCAGTCCGACTCTTCAAATCAACCTTCAATAATCTGTTACCATATTTTACTGAGAAGTTTTATAACTGTTTTGGTTGCTGGTAGCTATTTAATTATAATAATAATCCAGGCCCTCTTCCATCTTTATTGTACTGCAGGGTCCTGAAGAGCACTCCCTTGGCCTGTCTGAACAGGAAATTAAACTGTATAGATAGGATGATCATGTCAAATTAAATGAGTGAACAAACAAAAAAAACTACAGAAGAGAGGAAAGCTATCTTTGGGCCATGGAATTTTTTTTACTTCTTTATTATTCTAGCGTTAACTATAATGTTCATGCTTTTTCACAATGCACACAAAGAAAATTAAAAAGTCTTTTTAGATAGGAAAATAATAATTACAATCATAGAGACGTTCTTCACATCTCAACTACAAAGAGGTGCAGAATGTGTACCTTGGTGATACAAGCCCAGGAGACAGCGTTCCACCATATGATAGCAATTTACGGCCTAACAAAACGGGGCTCCAAGCAATTCTGTGGGATTCTAGTGGGGGGGATCTAGGGGTCACAAAAGCACCTACAAAATTCCCCCACCCACCCACTGAATTCTAAAGGGCTTCATCCACCTAATTCCCAGCCATTCTAGGTTCTTCTGGAATTAAATCATCTTCTTCTCTCTTGATGATATTTTATCACAAAAAAAATCTTTCAAAGTTCATTTTTTGAGATTTGTGTATTTCAAAACTTCCTGACTTGTAAAGTAGGGAACCTGAAAGTGATATTCCATTCTCTGAATTTCCACCATGCTATCCTAAAAACAAATTCTTTGCAAAGTGTTTTTCAAATTTTGTGTTTATAAAAACACTGGAGTTCTTCCGTATTTTTTAATTTATATTTGAAAATACATTATAACTATGAAGAAAACATGAAGTAGTACAAGAAAAATTTGAAGTGTAAGTCTGTCTTTCACTTCAGGTCCCCCAACCAACATCCCAGAAGTAACCTGTACCAGTAGTTTGCTGTGAAATTTTTCGTATAGATGTATTATCTTTTATCTCTCAAACATAAAAAGAAAATTTTATACATTACTGTTTTCTACTTTGTCCTGTTCGCTTAATAAAGTATCTTAGAAACATCTCCAATCAATACTTACAAATATATTCATTTTTTTAATCATTTACATATTAATCTACAGTATATGCATATTGTAAATTATTTTTAAATCTCTACAGTTTGGGACACTTAGAGAGTTTCTAATTTTTGTGAGTATATACAGTGCTATAATTAAGACCATTTTACATATATATTTTTGCACATATTTGGGAAAAGTCCCAAGAAATGTATTAAAACTGCCAAATTTCTCTCCATGATTTCTACAAGTGTATGTTCTCATAAACAATACAAGTCAGTGCTGATTTCCCCATGTCCTTGCCAAACCTTTGAGTTATCAACTTTATCACATGTGCCAATCTAAGTGAGAAACGGGATTCTATTTTTTTAAGTGCATCTCTTAGATATTTTTAAACTATAATAAAAGTGAATGCACAGTAAAAATAACATGCTAAACTTCAACACATTCAACATCTCTGACATGTTGATTTATCCTGCACAAATGAAGCTACCTTCATCCTACAAATGAAGCTCCCTCTGACATTTTTGTGCACGTACTTGAACTTGGATGTGTGTGTATCACTCATTTTACCACTTATTTTTATAATTCATACTTTCACATACCCATTCGTGTACAAACATTGTTCGGTAGCCTTTATGGTCCTGGATCAACCATGCTGGACAGGTATCAGGGTTGTCATCCATCAGCCTGTGTGCTCATCTCAACAGCATATTCCAAGATGCACCATCTCACAAAAACATCTTAGCAAAGTTTTTAACTTGTATGGTACATTTTTTAAGATATTTGTTTATTTGGCCATACTGGATCTTAGTTGCAGCATGTAGAATCTAATTTCCTGACTAGGAATTGAACCTGCCCCCCCTGTGTTGGGACTATGGAGTCTTAGCCACAGGACCATCAGGGAAGTCCCTCTTGTGGTAAGTTTGAATTGTTTTAATTTACCTGCCTTAGATTTGTAATAGGCTTACAGATTGCTTCTATTACTTGCTATATGAATGAGTTACCTATGAAATTTCATTTTTAAAAATAGCATTCTTAGATTTTGTGATAGCAAAAAAATATGAAAACAACCTTAAATCCCTTAGTAGAGAATCAATTAAATTAATTTGATTAATCCACTAAACCTATTATTATGTTACATTAAAATTAATGATATCAGTCCAAATAGGAGATAATAAATACATCTCTAACATCTATTGTTTAGTGATGAAGTACAGGATAGTTTTAGAATATTCTTTCATTTGTGTTAAGTCATATATACACATATGTGTATGCACACACACATACACACAAATACATAACTTAAATATTTATAATTTGGAAGCTTATATAAGATTGTCAAAACTGTAGTTAGCTCTGATGAGAAAGATGAGGACTAGGAACTAGAAATGGAAGATAGATTTTCTTTTGTGCTCTTTTTCCCTCATACATCTGTAATTTTTTAAAAAGCTCACTGTGTACAATTTTCAAACATATTTATGAATAATAAGAGGAGGAACAGGCCTCTGAGAAGCAAGCAGCTGTACACAAAGCCCATGTCCTTGTGAGAGAGACAGAGCTACATTCACATGTTCACCCCAAACGTTATTACTTAAGATAGAGTATTAGAAACTAGATTCATTTTGATGTTTGGCAAAACTAATACAATTATGTAAAGTTTAAAAATAAAATAAAATTAGAGAGAAAAAAAAAAAAAAAAAGTAAAAAAAAAAGAAACTAGATACAACACGTAGGACATCCAGAAATAAGGATGGGCAGCACGAAGAAGAAACAAATTATACTTTAAAAGCTAAGAGAACTGTAAAAATGTACCCGTGGAGTATTGCTAACTCTATGTACATGGTTGTATAACAGATCTCTAGAGCTTTTTCATCTTGCATAACTGAATTCTAACCCATTGAACAACAGTGTACTATCTCCCTTTCTTCCAGCCAGCCCTTGACAATCACCATTCTACCTTGTTTCTGAGAGTTTGATACCTACCTCATATAAGTGAAGTCGTGTAATATTTGTCTTTCAGAGATTTGCTAATTTAACTTAGTATAATATCTTTCAGTTTCATCCACACTGTAGCATATGCCAGAATTCCCCTCTTTTCTAAGGAAGAAAAATATACCACTGGGCATTTTTTTTTTTCTCTATTCATTCATTAATGAACATTTAGGTTGCTTCTAAACCCTGGTTGTTGTGTATAATACTGCAATGAATATGGTTTTGCAAATATCTCTTTGAGATCCTGTTTTCAATTCTTTTGGGTATATATCCAGACATAGGAGTACTAGATCATATGGTGACTCTATTTTTAGTGTTTTTAGTAACCTCCATATGTTTTCCACAGTCTGCATTGTTTTATAATCCCACAACAATATGCAAGGGTTCTAATTTCTCCACATCCTTGTCAACCCTTGGTATTTTCTGGTTTTTGGAGAGTGGCCATCCTAACAGATGTGAGGTGATATCTCATTCTGGTCTGACTTGGATTTCCCTGATAATAAGTAATGCTGAATATATTTTCATATGCTTATTGGTCATTTGTGTATCTTCTTTGGATAAATGTTTACTCAAGTCTTTTTCTCACTTTTTAATTGGGTTATTTGTCTCTACTATTGATGCAGTTGTTCTTTACACATTCTAGATATTAACCCCTTATCCAGTATATGATATGCAAATATTTTCTCCCATTTTGTAGGTTGCCTATTCATTTTGTTGATTGTTTCTTTTTTTGAGCAGAAGTTTTTAAGTTTGATACTGTCTCATTTGTCCGTATATTCGTTCTCTGCACATTTGGTGCCAAGAAATCATTGCCCATTCTCACATCATGAAGATTTTCTCCAGTGTTTTTTCTAGGAGTTTATAATTTTGGATACTACATTTAGGTCTTTCTTTAATCATTTTCAGTTAATTTTTTATATAGTGGAAGATAAGAGTCCATTGCATGTGGAGATCCAGTTTTCTCAATGCCACTCACCGTTGTATAGCCCTGGTACCCTTATGGAAGATTATTTAACCTTACACTCTAGAATTTATTTCTGGGTTTTCTGTTCCATTGGTCTATTTTTATGCCAGCACCAGACTCTTTTGATTACTGTAACCTTATAATATGTTTTGAAATCAAGACCTGTGAAGCCTCCAGCTTTGTTCTCTCTCAGGATTGTCTTGGATATTCCCAGTGTTTTGAGATTTTGAATTTTTTATTTTTCCCTATTTCTGAAGAAAATGCCTTTGGTAAGTGGTAAATGTAGGCATCCTTGCCTTTTTTCACCATAAGTATAATGTTAGCATCATATTTGACCTTTATTATATTGAAGCAATGTCCTTCTACTAGTTGATTGAGTGTTTATCATGAGAATGCAGAATTTCATCAAATGCTTTTTCTGCAACAATTGAGATGATCGTGTGTTTTTTTCCCCCTATATTCTGTTAATGTAATGTATCACATTGACTGGTTTTCACGCTGAATCATTCTCGCACCATAGGGATAAATCCACTCGGTCATGGTGATAATCATTTTAATATGCTGTTAAATTTAATTCCAGCATTTTTAGAGCATTTTTGCATCAGTGTATAAGTTTGTAGGGCTTTTTTAGTCTTGTCATTTTTGTCTTTTTCGTTTTGTTGCTGTATCTTTGTTTGGAGCAGTCAAGTAATTTTTAATGTAAGAGAAAACATACTTCAGCCCATGACAATATCAAGTTATTATAAGAGTAATAAATGAAGTTTATAATGCTGATCCTGAAGTATCAAAAAGAGGTTAAATTGTGTTCAATTGCCTCTTTAAGAAGGCAGGAAAGTGCATTATTGCCTCTAACAACAGTTAACTTTTTTAAGGATCAGCATTTTAGGATTTCTCAATGACCTGAAAAGGTCTTTTTAATGTTAGTTTAATAAAAGTATCTCTGCTTTTCAACACCATAGAAGTTGTCCTCTACATCACAACTATTCTACATCAAAGAATGCCACAGAAACTAAACATACAGTGTGTTGTTCTCAGCCTAATTTACATAAGGTTAAGAAAGCTACAGATCTCAACACATCCTCTTGCATTGTAGAAACATTCACAGTTCCTAAAACAGTGTAGAGCACAGGCAGATTTGTCCAAGAAAACCTACCTATTTGATCCCTGTCCCTTTGGAGCTAAGAGTGATTTTATATACTTGTTTAGAAAGCATTGAATAGAAATTACCCATTAGTACTTCCGTCCAAAACTGCAAAATCAATTTTGGAATACAAAGAGAAAGAAATTTTTTTTGGCTTCTGAAATGAATTCTTTTTTTCCCTCCTCATTTAATATTTGTTTTGCTAATTCTTCTGTGTCTCTGCTGATGGTATTTACTGTTCAGTTGCTAATGTAGTTTTGGGTCTTTAAAGCTTTTAACCTTTCATCTTTGGTAATTCAAGTGGCTTTAAGAAATCCCTTTCACTTTCCTCATGTCCAAAAATTGATCTTCAATCAAATTCTCCTTCAAATGGCCCAAACACTTTATTACCTGTGGTGTACTCAGAATCAGAGGGGCCTTTCTGAACCGCCTACTTAACGATTAAAACATGCTGGTTAGTGTTATTTTTTTCCTTTCTTCTTTTTCTTCTGGCTAGTGTTTGCTTCTTTCCTCCCATCCTTCCTCCTTCCCTCTCTCTCCCTCTCTCTTTCTTTCTTCCCCTTCCCCTTCTGTTTGAGTGTTAGGAGTAAGAGGGGCAGAGAATGCTGAATGGATACTGAATGTGTGATAGTTATTGGAAAAAGGCAGATCTCCTTAAGTCAAATGTTGTTTTTTCTTCGGTTTATTGCTTTTTAAAGAATTCATTACAGCTAATTTTGAAAACTTGAAATGCCTGGGTTTTTCAAATGGCTATGCACTTTTTCTGAATCACCAAAGTAATCTTTGCTACAAATTGTGGTAGAAATTTTAACTGTGAAGTTATTTCCCGTCATAGCAAACAACTTAATTGAGAAGCTTGATTATCCCCTCGGCCTTCAAAAAATCCCAGTGTACCAAGAGATTGAATCCAATTTAAATTCCTTCGTAGAATAAATTCTTCAGTGATGTAATAATATCGTCCCATTTCCACTGATATAGAAAGTGTGGAAACACTTTTTTTTTTTTAACCATGACTCCCCTTTAAAAAGAAAATCCTCTTTTCAAAATTTTGCAGCCCATTTGCTCAAATATAGAATCTTTGGGTGTTTCTTTGGGGTTTTAATTATATCAATCTTTTTATAAAAGGATTTTGAGGTAGAGCCTAGCACATTCCATTCACGCACTGCAGTGATTAATTCCTATTGCTGCTCAGTCACTTGTTACTTTATTTTTAGGGGCAAATTTATAGCAAGTCCTGGATCACATGTACAATGGTATTTGAAGTATCTGCAGCTGCTTACATAGCAGAAGTTCCAGGCTACATTCCTGTTGTGAATCATAGGTTTGTGAGGATGGTACCAGTAGCAAGAAAAAGAATTAGCCTTATGGAAGTGTACACACACTTACATGTACATACACAAGTCTCCAGAGGATCCCTGTTATGCAAAATTAAGAGCTTGCTTTAAGTGTCTTATCAGGAAGATGTCACCTCCAAAGAATGACATTTACATCTAATCAAGCATATTCTTGAGTCAAGAATCCTTGATACTCCAGAGTACATACATACCTATGTTTTGGTATCACAAAGAAATATGTCTGCATGTGTAGTTACGTCATACAGATGACCCAATCAATTGCTTCCAATTTTCAAATTCTATGGTACCTTATTCTTTACCGTATTTCATCATGGAACTGCCACTGGGTGATCTGTATTGAAGATGTCCCAGAAGGTGCTGCTGCCTGTCATATGGTAATAGGAGACTTATCAAGACCTTTTTGTCCAATTACCATAACCTGTTTACATTCATATGGGCTGATCTCACACAGAAATCACTGCAGGTCACAGTGTTCATAATGAAAGGTAAGCCTTCAGACCCTGAAGTTACACAGCCTGTGCTTGAATTTCAGCTCTATTGTGTTCTAACTGGGTAGACTTGGCAAGTGCCTTCATCTCTCTAAGCCTCAGTTTGGTCTTCTGCTTACACCACTGGGCTGCTGTGTGAATGAAATGGGATAATGTACATTAAAATGGTCACAACAGTTTGGGCTCTTCATAAACAAGACGCACACAAGCTATTTTTGTTATCCTAAAGAAGTAGGAAAGAGGGCCTGTGCTTAGGTGGTGCTCTCCACGGCTTTGAGAGGAGAGGAAGGCCACCACAGGGACAGGTGCACTCTGGAAATGAACATGTGTCTCTTCAAGTAGTCTCCAGAAGAACACTTAAAATTTCTTGGTGATGGTATGATCTTTGAGGTTGGAGACCTCATGAGCAAAAAATGGGCTTTATCCCAAGGAAAAATGGAAAATTATCTCAGATGGAGGCTGGCTAAAATAAGGAAGAAAGTACTTTTCTAGACTTACTTGAGGCAGACTCCATGCTGCCTAAATTCACAAGTCATGTAGGGAAAAGTTTATACCCCCAAACAAAAATTATTCCATTTTTATTATTAAATATTTATTTATATTTATTATTAAATTAATACAAAATTATTACACAAAATACAATTCTTTGGTTGAGTTTGATGAAAGGGAAGGCTCACAGAAGAGAAACTCCCCTACGGGGCTAAGCATTTATCCTAGTTGAGAAAGGATTATGGGAAAGAGGAATCATAAAAAATACCATGAGCAAAGCAACATGTGGGAAAGGAAAAAGAAAGAAGCAGAGTGATAAAAGAAAACAAAAGCAACATGATTAGAGAATGCAAAAAAAAAATTTTTTTTTTCATTTTCTTTTCTAATTGGGCTCAGAATTCAATAAGAATTTGACTCTTGCTCATAAGAAAGGGACCAAAGGAATAGGGATGAGTTAGAAATATCCAAAGACTAAAAGAGCATACTTTGGGATAGATTTCAATAGATACAGTTGAGGCAATGGAAAACGATTCAGTCAATCCAAGGCTACATCTTAACTGTCATTCTCATAAACCTCTGTATAGATACTTGATTAAACTCAACTTTGTTATATTTTGGGTGCATTGGGTATATTATTTTGTTCTAAATAAACACTCATTTTGAAACCCCTCAAATTATCACAGGTGAGTTAAAAAGCAAAAGATGCAACATTTAGACATCAGAAAACACAAGCACTATGCTCCCTAGAAACTAGGGAAAAAGATAAAGCAGAGATTTAAAATATGCAGGAAACACTGGACGTTTATTCACCACTTGTCTGAACACCCAGTTCCATCCAAACAGGATGTTTCATTAAAGAGAATCATAAGACTTTTTTTATGGTAGAAAAGTAATATTCTAAAGAAAAGTTTACAGAGAATAAGTGAAAAAAATGAAATATATAGGCTAACAGAGTGATAGAATTTTTATTGCTTGGTGAACAGAATTTAAGAAATGAGATCTCATTAAAATAAGAACCCATGTTGAGGGTAAAAGCTAGGGTATGTAATATCTTTGTTGTTGTTCGGTCACCAAGTCATGTTTGGCTCTTTGTGACCCTATGGACTGTAGCCCACTAGACTCCTCTCTCCATGGAATTTCCCAGGCAAGAATACTGGTTGCCATTCCCCACTCCAATATAATGTCTACCACTCTCAGTCCTAAGAAGTAGTTTTCATTGCCAGCCAATCTCAAGAAGTTTGGGGATTTTATACTTTGCTGTCAGGCCAATAAGCTTACATCAATTTCAGGGCCAGTTCAGTGTTTTTTGCAATAGATTGGTCCATGAGAGTTTAAGTCCATTTGATAAAACAATGGATTTGGATGAAGATTTGTTTCTTTCAAGACAAGAATCACCCAGTCCTGGGCCATTGCACTAACTACAGATGTCACACCAATATCATTGTGTTGATACTTTTTCCTCCCAGAGGCACAGTAATCCTTTTCCAGGCTTCTACCCAGCCCTGGGGGAATACCCAGTGATGCCTTTCCATGTTTTTGTGAAAAAAAATACTTTAACTACAATTGGGAAATCCTGTTGTCACCTTTCCATGGCAACTTCTGCTTTTCACAGTGTTCACTTGTTAGATCGTGTTAGAATGGCCACAGGTTTGGGGGAGAATTTGTCTAAGGTATTGATTCCCAGTAACAAATGGGAGTGATTTTGCTCTTTGAGTGACATTTGGAAATGTCCAAAGACCTTTTTCGGAGAAGGCCATGGCACCCCACTCCAGGACTCTTGCCTGGAAAATTCCATGGATGGAGGAGCCTGGTGGGCTGCAGTCCATGGGGTCGCTGAGTCGGACATGACTGAGCGACTTCCCTCACTTTCCACTTTCATGCACTGGAGAAGGAAATGGCAACCCGCTCCAGTGTTCTTGCCTGGAGAATCCCAGGGACGGGGGAGCCTGGTAGGCTGCCGTCTATGGGGTCGCACAGGGTCGGACACAACTGATGTGACTTAGCAGCAACAGCAGCAGAGACCTTTTCTGGTTATCATTACTGGGCTCATATTATTGGCATCTAGGGAATAAAGCCCGGGGCAAATGATAAACATCCTACGATGCATAGGACAGGACCCCACAGCAAAGAACCACACAGTCCAAAATGTCAATAGTGCCGTGATAGAGAAACGAGAAACTCTGCATGAAAGGGGAATTAATAGAAGTTATACTTAGTTTAGATCTGGTGGATATTTGTATTTGGTTTGCAGCCCTTTCGTTCTTTGTGTAGAAATAATGCCCATAAGATCCACTGCACCTACTCACCCTGTATTGTGATTCAAAGGGGCAAGGCCAAAGGCTGTTTTGCTCTACAAAAGGGGACATGTGTCTTAAAATGTTCTAAGTCTATGGGTAATAGAGAAAGAGCAAGGTTTAGAAGGAACCAAAGCTACTCTGTGAAATTCTTCTAGTCTAGAAATGAAGGATTAGGTTCTCATCAAAACTGAGTTAAAAAGAGACAGTTCTTGTCAGAATATACTTAAAGAAGGAGCAAGTACGAATATGCACTCACTGTACATGTTTTCCTTTGTTGATGAGAATTGCACACAAGAGCTTACCAGAATCTCTATGTCTGTAGGTTACAGTTCTGTAGCAGTAAACTTAGGAGTTTTATGCATTTCGTCAGCAACAACAAAAGACGTATTTGCATCAAGTGCACTAGAGGAAAGACTGGATTCTTATCCAGCCTCTCTCCAGAAAACAGTATTACAAAAATATTGTCCTGTGACGAGGTAATCAAAAAATATGAAGCCCAAAATATGTAGGAAAACAAGTATTACAGAAGTGTATCAAGCAGTGAGCTAATAAAAATGATGTTATACCTGTAAATTGTATGGTATTTGTCAAATTAAAACTTTTTCTCATTCACAACAAATATTCAGGTTCATAATTAATTTTTTTCTTTTCAATTTTTCTTTTCTTAAAGAAGGAGTCAATGATATATCAGCTTTAGATCCCACAAAGTCACTGTGGGCTTTCTAGTTTGTGTCACCAAAGAATTATGCTTGTGAAAAAATCCTGTGTGTGTGTGTTTATATGTGTGTGTAAAATATATGTATCTAACCTTTCCTTTTCCGCCAAGATCACCCAAAGCAGGTGTGTACTGACTTTCAGATTCTCATGGTAGCCTCTGACTGGTGTTCCTGAACCCAGGCTCCACTCCCTCACATCTGGTCCATCATCTCATAAACCCAGTTCCTCCTGTGAACACACCACATGCCCATAAACAAAGAGAAATGGCTCCAAACTAGGAGATGGGACTGTCCCCTTGGCAGCTGGCATCCCTCTGTCCTGGCCTTATTGCAGGGCTATGTCACTTCCTCTGCCTCTATCTGCAGAGTCCTTAAAGGACACAAGAGTGATCTTGTCTTCAGTATTGATCACGGTGGTGGCCCCCAAGCTCTGACCACAGTTTGGTGTATCTGCTTCATGCATTTTGTAGCCATAGAAAGCCATAACAAACAAATCTTGCTATCGACAGTGTCCTGAAACTTCATGGCTGCTTTTTGAAGAGTCAGCTGTGTTTTGCTTTTCAGCCTTTACCAGGCACAGGTGGCTCAAGACTGGAATCTAGTCACAGAGAAACATGGGGCCTCCTGCTGACTGGCTGACCTGGGTGATTGTTTCTCTGTCACCCACAGGAGGGATGGTCTTGTGACTCAGATGGTAAAGAATCTGCCCACAATGCGGGAGACCAAGGTTCAATCCCTGGGTTGGGAAGATCCCCTGGAGGAGGAAATGTCAACCCACTCCAGTATTCTTGCCTGGGAAATCCCATGGACTGGGGAGCCTGGTGGGCTACAGTCCATGGGGTAGCAAAGAGTCAGATATCTGAGCTACTAACACTTTCACTTTACACCCACAGTACATCCCTAAAGCAGTTCTCTCCTGCCTGCTGGGATCACCACCTGACCTCTGTTCATCAGGCCACAGCTGTCCTGACATTGTCTGTCACCCAGACGTGGCGCTTGTAAGTATACGCAGGTTCAGGCGAGGAAACCCGCTCCCACACAGGCAGACGGGCCATGTGGGGAAATGCCTGGGTGTTCAAGGTCATGTCAGAGAGAAGAGAAGGAAATTAATGACTAAGAAGGAAGAAGGAAGAAGATTTTTCAAATAAGGGTAGGAAAGGAACTCTGTCTATGCAAATATTACAAGTAAAAAGAAAGCTGTTGACACATAATTCTTTTATACAACTGCTTAAAAGACTGAATTTCCCCATAGCGGTAATTACCTACATGTGTACCCGTGTGCATATGCACACACACACACATGTACACAGAGTCGCTCTTGCAGGAAAGAAACTGTGCTGTGGGCCAAATTACAACTAACAGCTGTAACATGAAAGAGCAATTAGTATATCCCAGAATTCTTACATTTAACTTTTAATTCCAAAGGTTGTTCGTTTGTTTTGCTAATAGGTCCCCACCTTGATTACAGGTTTTTGATGGACATTAATGGATGCCTAGATTTTTACAAGTATGTTTAGATTTCACAAGTCTTGAGTATTTAGTTGAGGAAACTCAGGCAACCAATGCTTTCAGATGCTAACACTTCCAATAAAGGCCCGAGGCTTTTCTTAGATTAACCAACAACAATTAGCAATTACAGTTCAAGGGTAAATGGAAAGTGAGTTCATTAATTGGTTCATTGCGCTGCTCAACTACAGACATTCCTTTTTCAGGCATACTTCTAAGAGATGCGTGATTTTTAAAGTTTGGAAATTCTCAAATATCTGTGGGAAAACACAAGCCCAGAATTTTTTTTCTTCCCCAGAAAAAGTCAGCTTTTGATTTAGCTAGCAAAATCCTATTTTTCGTGACACATGTATTTGTAACATTGATTCTCTTCAAATCTTCTTGAGTTTCTGAAATTTATAGCAATGTGCATTTATTATCCAGCATCAATGAGACCGATAAAAATTGCAATAACTGGAGAGAATATAGTTTACTCTCTTTGAACTTTATTGTTGGTTTGCTTGCCCCTCTTTCAATGTGACATTTTAACAACACTGAGAAATATAGATTATAGAGGCTTGGCCGAAACAGCAAATGTTTTCTCAACTAATCCCCTGAGAATTAAGCCATTTAATTTTAGTGTACAGAAAAAGTGATAAATGACTTGGGATTACACCTCAAAGGTGTAAACCCTATGCAGATGGGTTGCAAGGGGATTGTAAGAGAATAAATCTGAACTGCAAATATGAAAGATTGTTCAGGCATTGACCTTTCGTACAGGCTAAGAAGCCACATATGCCTAAATGTCCATTTCAAACCTTGAGTTGGAGGCAGTGAATCAATTCATGTCAAAGCAGAATGAAATCTGATTTTAAAAATCAAATTATTCCAGTGATTTGGTTAAAGGTTACTAGTCAGATACGTTGAATAGCTGTGTTAAATATTATTCATCTCATGATAGGAATCAACTTTAATCTCTGTTTATTATATATGAACTATCGTAGCCAAGGACCAACGGCATAAAAACCCCAAGGCCAAGAGCACTTCTTGTGAACAGGCATGGTTGGCTATTTTCTTAGACTTGGAACGCCAAATACAATAAAACTCCAACATCCATTTGCATTCAACTTATACCACGCAGCTCTCAGGGAAATTCTATGGATGGTACAAATGTTTAGTGTCTTGTAATCCTTAGCAAAATGTACTGTATGCATTATTGCCTTTCATAAGTCCACTCCAAAACCTAAGTTAATATCATCTTATTATTGGAACATCTTTTTTTTTTTTTTTAAAAAAAGGAAACCCACCCAATTTCAGCTGTGCTCAAAGCTGAGTTTCAGTTCAGTTCACTTGCTCAGTCGTGTCCGACTCTTTGCAACCCCATGAATTGCAGCACGCCAGGCCTCCCTGTCCATCAGGGCCAGGTTTTAAGATTCTACTCACATGGAAAAAGTCATAAGTTTATCCATGTCATATCTCATCGGCTTTCCCACCTTTATGCCATGCCAGCATTTACAGAAACACTTGTGGTTTCTTTAAAAGATTATGCTCATAGAATGTAAAATATAATTCACTTAAAGATAATTACATAATCAAAATCCTTTCATCTAAGGACACTCTGTCCAGTTTATAAAATGCTGAGAAGTCTGATTGTAGGTTTCACAGAATGTGACATTAAACTACAAACTCTCCTTTTTTTTTTATCTCCCTTATAACACACAGTCCGATAAATTTTTGAATTCGTTAAGCCACTCTATTCCTTTCATTTTCCCACAATTAAGTTGTAAAATAATTGGCAGGATCATTAAACGTCCATATAAGACTTTCTGTATTCAAAGGGTTTTGCAATCATTTATTTTACAAAGTACATTGTTCTGTAAATCAAGTTTTATCATGTCCAATGTTAGTCTAAGAACCATGTTCTACATGATCAGATTAACAGGTGGTATATCAGTTTTAGAGGCAAAGGTTGCTCTCTATTTGATATGTGTACCCGTTATTTATGTGTGTCCCTTTGACCTTTGTGCAGTCTAAGCTATGTGTTGCCTTCATTTTATCAAGTGCCAGAAGAATCCTAGTGCAAACTGAGAGAGGTGTCTTGAGTGTCATGCAGACAGTGCATGGAGAACCCTCATGGGCTCTGAGATCTACAGACGTTCAGGGCACTCAAGTTTTAGTATTTGCCACACTTGCTCCTCTCTGTTAGAAACTGGTCAGTCTTTATTAAAGTATGAACTCAACCCCAGTGACCATAGATGTGCTCTGTGCTGGACAAATATCCACAGGGGGAGATGCTGATATTTCCAGGTGACATAAACTAAACTTAAGAAAATGCCAGAACTTTTTCCTTTTTGGTCTAAAGGTATAGCTCACTAACTCTTTCTGCAGAAAAGAGTACAAGTTCAATGAATTCCTTCTTATTGTCTCCTATACCTAGAGAGTCTTCTTAGCCATTGATGCCAGATGGGTCTCTAAACTTTTTCCTCTCAGGACTGACATCTGTTCTCCATTAGCTCCCCCAGAGAGAGTCAAGGCAGCCCCAGCCCTCACCTTTCCCAGACCCTGCCTAGCTTGGTAAGAAGGTGGCTGCTGCAGAGTTGGGTCCATTTTGAGCCCACTGTGAATGGTAGGAGGGATAAAAGCAAGAATGCGATCTAACGCCATTGTTCCCTTGAACCACGACAGAAGGAGCTGCTAGACTCTGGTCTTCACAACAAGGGTGTCCCCTGAAAATAAATGCTCTTTTCCTTCTAGACAGTTGCTTCAGATCCCCCGACCCCCACTGTAGCTCATTCCTCAAGCTCATCTGTCCCTCCCTTGAGAAACCCAACATTCTTTCCTCCATCAGAAAGAGGAGAACTGCTTCTCAGTCCTTCCGGCACCCAGCAAAATCAAGCAGCACCTGCAGCCCTGACTGAAACATCAGCAAGGTCTCTTTGATGAGATGAGGGTGAGGAGGGAGAGATGGACCTTCCTACTGTGGGCAAACGTGAACGTGGAGTATTTATATCCCGTTCAGTCTCCTCACCAGATTTCCTTACCAGAAATGTCAACTAAAAAGAGGTCAACACACCTCAGCAAGGGGAATGATAATATTTTTCTTGGAAAAAGCACAGTCTAAGGTCACACTGAGGTAAGGCTATCTGTCTTATTAATCTGGCTTTGGTCTCGCCCTTTTCAGTAAAATGAGCCTGCATTGTTATGAAGTACTTAATCTCAAAAAACAAAAAAAGTACTTAGGCACTTTCCTATCTCCTTCATCCCCTAAATAGTTAATTATGCCAGATATATAGGTAGGCTAGTAAGTAGTTGAGCGGGTAGTGGACAGACAGAAAGATCCTTTCTTTCTGCCTTTCTGGGAAACCATTCTTTCCCTTTTCTCTGTCAGTAGATTTTGTTGGGTATACCAGTTGGATTACTCTTTCTTAACACAATGATTGACCCAGTGCCTTCTTTTTCTTATCCCCTCCCTGCCCTCTCTGTTTCCCTCTCCATCTTCCCTTCTCTGCCCCTTCTTTCCCTCCTCCTACCCTCCTATCTCCTCCCCATTTCCTCCTCTTCTGCTTCTTGTTCTTTCTCTTCCCCTCCTCTCTACTGACATTTCAGGCAGAAAGGATTATATAAGTCTGAGCTTCCAGGGTCTTTCTTTCCAGAATAAACAGAAAGTCAAACCCACTCCAGTAATCTTGCCTGGGAAATCCCATGGAAAGAGGAGCCTGGTGGGCAAAGAGTCAGACACGACTGAGGGAGGGGCAGGCGCTCGCTAGAGGCCCCAGAGCTTTTGATGGCAGAGCCAGCACTGTGGGTGAGAGGACTCCCAGCTCCCAGGCCTCTCTCACCAGATAGGAGCATGGAAAACTAGTCTAAAATATGCCTGAGGGCTTTCCTGGCAGCTCAGTGGTAAAGAATTGCCCCCCTGCCAAAGCAGGGGACACGAGTTCCACCCCTGGTCTGGGAAGACCACACGTGGCAGAGCAGCTGAGCCCATGCATCACAGCCACTGGGCCGGGGCTCTCGAGCCTGGGAGCTGCAGAACTGAGGTCTGTGGGCACCAGAGCCCATGCTCCGCAACAAGAGGAGCCACAGCTAGAGAAAAGCCCACGCAGCATGAAGACCCTGCACAACCATAAATAAAATCATTAAAAAAAAAAGAAAGTCAGCCTGGGAATGAAGCAAGCACAGATGACAACACAAACCAAAATCAGAGAGAAAGGGACAGACAGGTAGGCAGTTAGTAATTGATTGACTCTCTTGATCCTGCCATTGAGAAGTCTAATTCTCCTTATTGCAATGCCTAATCTGAGTTCTGACTCTTGAGAAACTTGTTCCTGGAAAGGATCATATGCAGATGCTAATGGTGGCAACAGTGTGGTTTGTGTTTTCTGCTCCATTGGTATTTCCTTCCTTCCTTTTTCTTTTCTCTTCTTTCTTCCTCTTTTTTACAATGACTGTCTTTCATTTGCATCATAAAACAACTCATATACAAAAATAATTGAGACAGAGAGAATATAGAAACAAGCAATTCAATGGGATGTCCATCCTTCTGAATCCACAAAACTTCCTAAATATGATTCCAGCAGTTGGGTACTTACCTGCCTTATCTCTAGACAGGAGGTTCCAGGGGCCACAGCCAGATCTTGTTCAATGTTGCAGTTCCCAAAGCCAGCACCATACCAAATGGTATGTCATCATAGTCATCTCTCTCATTGTGGGTTTGTGAACTCTACAACTTAAAGCCACTCAAGACATTTATAATATCATGGGAAAAACAAGAAGCATGTGGAAAAGGCCACATGCACCTTTCAAAGCAGCATAGCATCTTTGCCCAAATTGACAGTTTTAGAAGAAAAAGAGTGAAGGAGAAAATTGAATGAGGAAATTTGCCCCTAGACCTTTCCAATGCTGTCAAGACCAGCCCCAGAGAAGGCAATGGCAACCCACTCCAGTACTCTTGCCTGGAAAATCCCATGGCTGCAGTCCACGGGGTCACGAAGAGTCAGACACAACTGAGCGACTTCACTTCCACTTTTCACTTTCATGCACTGGAGAAGGAAATGGCAACCCACTCCAGTGTTCTTGCCTGGAGAATCCCAGGGACCGGGGAGCCTGGTGGGCTGCCGTCTATGGGGTCGCACAGAGTTGGACACGCCTGAAGCGACTTAGCAGCAGCAGTAGCAGCAAGACCAGCCCCATCCAACAGAAATATAATTCAAGCCACCCATGAATTTTTAAATGCTCTAATAGCCATGTTAAGAAAAGGAAAACGGGTGAAATTATGTTTAACAGTGTATTTTATTTAACTCAGTATATCTAAGATACCACCATTTCAATATGTAAACAAATGAAAAACCACTGAGTTACTATACATTCTTTATTTGTACTAAGTCTTCAAAATCATGGTGTGTATTTTACCATCACTGAGCATCTCAGGTCAGACTAGTTCCCTTTCAAGTGTTCGGTAGCCACCTAGGCTGGAGAGCACAAATCTGGATGATTAAAACTCCCAGAATATGTGCAGTGGAGTAATCGGTCCTTCAATGGCCCAATGGGACTGCCCCTGAGTGTCTGATGGCATCTTGGAGACCCACTTTCAACATGCTCCCTGGTTCTCTCGGGTGGAGATAAGGAGTTTCAGGGTGAATGACAAGATGCAGCTACTGTCCCAACTTCCAGGAGCCCAGACTGAGGGTTCAGGACATTACAGCTCAGTGTTTCAACACTATTCTTTTCCTTCCCAAAGAATCTGGTCTCATCCAACCATCAAGAGTTCTCCACTCTTCACTATCATTTTTCAAGAGGAAATTCTAAGAAATATAAACAAATGAGCTATTTCTGGAGCCCAAGTGAACCAAGTAACCAAAACTAGAAAGATGCAACAAGGTTTTACTGTATAGCACAGGGAACTATATTCAGTATCCTGTGATAAACCATAACGGAAAAGAATATTTTTTAAAAAAGAATATACATATATGGCTTCCCAGGTAGCACTAGTGATAAAGAACCCACCTGCCAATGCAGGAGACACAAGAGACACAGGTTCGATCCCTGGGTCAGGAAGATCCCCTGGTGGAGGGCTTGGCAACCCACTGCAGTATTCTTGCCTAGAGAATCCCATGAACAGAGGAGCCTAGCAGGCTACAGTCCCATAGGTTTGCAAAGAGTTGGACACGACCGATGCGACAGCACACACAAAGATGTATATATCACTTTGCTGTGCAGCAGAAATTAACACAGCATTGTAAATCAACTATACATCAAAAAAAATTTTTTTTAAGCATAGAGGGATGAACTTTCAGTGGTCCCTGACTGTTTTGTTACAATATTGTTTGAAATCTAGCTAGACTTAGGAGACACCATAATTTCAAGTGGAGAAACATGATGTCATTGTCAAATGGAAGAATTTGGTTCTCTTGTCAGAAATCTCACCATTTTCAGGACTTCCCTGGTGGTACAGTGGTTAAGAATCTGCCTTCTAATGAAGATGAAAGGGATTCAATCCTGGGTCCGGCAATTAAGACCCCACATGCTGCAAGGCAACTGAGCCCGCATGCCACAATGGGAGAACCTGCAGGCTAGTTAGCAGAGAGAAGTCCTTGCACTGCAATAAACAGCCTGATGCAGCTAAAAATAAATAAATCCCTTCATTTTCACTTAGTGCCACAGGCTTGAATCAAGAAAAGGGGAGAAACTTTTCCTGGCCCCATATACGATGGCTGGTATTGGGGGGCCAAAAACAGTGACAATCAGAGATATTTTAGATACCTTTAAAAAAATCTTCAGGCCAAGGTTAGAGTCCCCATTTGAAAGATTTCCAGAAAATCACGTATCCAAAAGACATTCACATCATTGCTTAGTCACTCAGTCATGTCCAACAATTCATGACCTCATGGACTGTAGCCCACCAGGCTCCTCTGTCCATGGGATTCTCCAGGCAAAAATAATGGAGTGAGTTGCCATTCCCTTCTTGAGAGGATCTTCCCAACCCTGGGATTGAACCCGGGTCTCCTGAATTGCCAGCAGATGTGAGCCACCAGGGAAGCCCTTACATCATTAACAGCCTCAATTTTTTCCAGGTGCAGAAAGGGAAGCCGCCCTGTCATCTGATTTCTTGCAAAGTGCACCATCAACAGAGAAGGTAGAAACAGAGCCCTGCCACGGCCTCAGATAAGGGCCAGACCTTGTGCCAGCATATAAGCCCAAACCCAGATCTCTCTTCCAGGTAAGAGGATATGTTCATGAAAGAACAAGATGCAGACATCTTACTCTGAATTCACCACTCTCAGGTGGAGTCAAACCTGGTTGACCAGGAAGTAGAAGAAGAGAGGGGCTCAAAGGGAGAGAAGCTGAAGCTAATGTTTCCCATCACAGAGGCAGAGCTCTGAACTCTGGAAGGAACCCTGAGTGCCGGGTGCTCTCTCCCCCTGGCCACACGCAAGGCCACATTTAAATCATTACAAATTGATGAGAATGTGTTATTTAAAAAAGAAAAAAACCTCTAGAGAAGGAGATAATATTCCTCAGTAAATTATTCCCTGATTTACTGTGTTCTCAAGAAGATGGTCCTCAACTTTGTGTGATTTAAATCCCTACCACTGTGGTTTCCAGCCCTTCTGTGCTTTTAACCCATGGTCACTGGGTTCCTATTAAGTGCCAGGCCCACATGGAGGGGCTCCAAAGATGAAAGAGGTAAACTCTGGGCTTGCAGTTTGCACGGGGCAGATAAGCCTCCCACATAAATAACTGCAATCCAAGGTAGAAAGTGCTAAGTGCAGTAAGATAATGTCCTGAGACCCATCAGAGAACAGAACTCTTTGTCCCCGGGAAGAATGGAGAACAGCTGACTTCCCTCGTTCTTGTTTGTCCTGGGTAATCGCTCTCTTCCTCACTTCTTATTTGCTCTTTTACATCATTTCTTCGGGCTGTCAATATTTTGAGACAGATGGAAGACACTGTATGAGGTGGGCACAGGTCCGATCTGATAGTGGAATGCTGTCTTTGGGGGTGAGCATGGCTACCAGACACTGGCCAGCTGCCCAGGCCGCCACCCCACCTGTTCCAGAACTTTCCTTCTCTCTTGCCAATTTTGTGTCCCACCTGCTATATTCAAACTGAGACCAGAGTTCAAAACAAGTACTAAATGGAGTGTTTTTGATCTCAGTTGATGTTAAATAACATCTCTCTCCTCTCCCACCAACTCTGACCTCACAGGGGCACCATGAAGGGTTATTTGTCACACAACACACTGATGTTCTCACATTATCTGGCGTGCTTTCTGGCCTCCCTAGTGGGTTATAGACCTTGAGAGCAGACTCTTCACTGTTTTTTATCCTTTTCTTTCTTGCTGCCAAACTATGTGGCTCTTAATTAAACTTTTTTTTTAATTTAAAGCTGTTTTTATTAGAAGAAATCAGAAATAAGACTGAGAAATTAAGGGACTTATTGCAGTTCATGTGGCAACCAGTGGTGGAACAGGGACCTGAACTCAGCGTTTCTACATCCCCTTGTCTTTCTTCCAGGTGATATTTCCATTGGGCTCATCTGATCACCCCCACAATGCTGTGTACTCCTGAGGGCAGAGACCATGACTGATTTAGCTCAGGAAATCAATCTAATTCTTGTTAAGTGGTTGATTGCCCTAGTCTGATGTAGATTTCAGGAGGCTAGTCTTTACATCATTTTATTGACCCTACCATGTCCCTCTGGTTGAGCAGGGGAGTGTGTGGGCATACACACATGTGTGCATATGTGTGCATTTTAATCTGTGTGGAGAACAAAATCAAACAGACAGGGGAGCTGGAGGTGGTGGGGGGGGAAACAGAAAGGCAAATCCGGTGCAAATCCCTGCTCCAGGTATAAATCCAGGAATACTTACTGTCATGTCCTAAACATGTGAATGTTATTTCTGTGACACAGAATTTCTGTGAGTCATTCAGTCGTGTCTGACTGAGATCCCATGGACTCAGGCCTGTCAGCCTCCTCTCTCCATGGAATTCTCCAGGCAGGAATACTGGAGAATTCTTGTTTAAACGTGGGTGGGGGGTTGTGCGGGCAGGGGGGTGTCTTGAAATTGAAAGTACACAATAAAAAAATTAACAATCTGGAACTAAAACTTCAGCAATTATTCCATCAATTTCTGAGAACTGGAAAATGTATTAAATTTCTCATTTAGCCAAGAATTTATATGGCTTCATTCTTATTGATAGACTGCTGTTGATAGACAGGTTTATATATACATAACTTATATACAAGTATATATATATTCCCTTAAGCTGATCTTAACCAATAGCAACCCACTCCAGTATTGTTGCCTAGGGAACTCCATGGACAGAGGAGCCTGGTGGGCTACAGTCCATGGGGTCCCAAAGAGCTGGGCACAACTGAGTGACTAACAAACACAACCATAAAAATAGAAATAATAGAAATAGAACAACCATCTTTGAAATACTAGAAGGGAAAAAAAGGAATAAAATTTAATGCAACAGTGGAGGAAAACTTTTTGAAATAATGCATGTTAAATAATTTTTGTAAAAGCTGATCTGATATTTTCACTTTTACTTATTTTCAGTTCTATTATATTTGACAACATATATGGCTTTCATACTTTTTTCATGAGATCTTTTGATGTAAGATAAATAATAACCTTAAATATTTTTTAATGAAATGAGACAAGACACTTAAAATAATGAGAATACCAAAAGGTTTAGTCCAAAGACGGTATGGCTTCTTCTGGTTTAAATTCATGTAATTGAAAAGGAGAAAGGAGGGATGTGTGCCAGGAGGGACTGACAACAGGTGTCAAAATTCCTCACAGGGGGGAAAAAAAATGTCTTGGTTGGGAATATGCCAAGATGAAACATTAGGTGTAAGTTGAGATCTTGAAGAGATGCCCCAGTAAATGGCAGGACTTAACAAGATAATTAAACTTTCAGTATAAGAAATAACATGACTTGAAAGGATGGAGTCAAGACCCGAGGGAATATGGAAAGCCAAGAAAGGAAGATTACAAACCAGTCAGCCTGCTGAAAATGGTGGGGTATGAAGTTCCCAAGGACCAAAGATTTTTTGAGAACTGCACTATTATGTATTTAATTTTAAGGATGCTATAATTCTAACTTCTTTTAATGAAGCAACTCCATCAACCTGAGCTTGAGGGAAGGCCCGCCATACACAGGTTTGGAATGTGGAGGAGGAGGACCCGGGTTGTGACCTGTGCAGAGTACAGCACACAAAGGTGGGGAGGCAGTGAGCTGGGCTCACCAGCTGAAGCAGGCACAAAAAGCCAAGAAGGGTCAGGAGACATGGAGGTGCCTGTCCCTTCAATTCCCTAAGACATTTGGAAGGACTGAGTCTCTCACAGCACATAGGACAAAAGATTTGAGTCAAATCTCCAAGGACAGGTTGACCCAGAGTGACAGTTTGGATATAGAACGTGTATTCTCTCATCAGGAAAACAGGAGGTTAAAACTCAGATGTTCAAAATTTGGACATTTTGTGTAACAGTAGCAAATTTAAAGATGCCAAATAAAACTTAATGGTCCAAAACACTTTTTCCAATAAAAAAGGACAGTGTAAGAAATGTTTATATGACCTTTTATAATAAGTTGATTAAAAAAAAAAAAAGCAAAGGGAGAACAAAATGGTGGAGGAGTAGGCAGACATGGAGAATATCTCTCCCCATGGATACATCAGGAATACACCTTCAGACACAGAAGTGCATGCAGAGCACCAGCTAAGAGCGGCCAGGAGTACCTGACCAGTGGAAAAGAATATATGCTGCTGCTAAGTTGCTTCAGTCGTGTCCAACTCTGTGCAACCCAATGGACGGCAGCCCACTATAGAACCACGCAAAACTCAGTAGGAGGAAGGAACTAGGGGGAAAAACAGGAGTGTTAGTAGGACTAGACCTGCGTCAGTGGGGGGGGGAACTGAAGCAGGGGTCCGATCCCCACAGTGGGCCAATTGTCTGAGTCAGAGGAGAAACATTTAAGGCTGAGAGTGAAAAAGCTGATCTGTGGCAGCCTAAATGGAATGATAATCAGACAGTCCTTGCCGCAGCCATACATACCCCAGATAGGAACCCTGGCCTCCTGGAAGGTACAGAGGCTAGGAGCTGGAGTTTAGGGATTGTGGAGCAATCCCAGGGTGAGGGCCACTGCTGACTGCAGACAGAAAGATTGAGAGGATGTGAGGAAGGAGATCATGGTGGGAAATGCCTGTGGAGGAAAGCCTGGCAGCCATGGAAGCAAGGCGATACTGCTGAGTCACTCGTAGGGGTTGGAGCCATCACCATAGCCTCTCTCTCCCCACACGTCAGCATCAGCAGCTGAACAACAGAGAGCCTAGCCCATCAAATGGCTGATGCAATGAATTACAGTGTAGGACCCCACCCAGGGTGCCCCTTTAAGAGCCTACTGTGCTGATCTACAGAGTAGGACCCCAGCCAGGGGGTCCCTCTTTGTGTCTGATGTGCTGAACAACAGAGAAGGACCCCAGGCATGGGAGTCATCTAAGTACCTGAATGAGCAGAGCTATGGAGGAAGACTGGCCAAAGAGGCCTTCTGATGGTCAGCTACAAGAAGTTCAAAAAAAGACTCTGATAGTGCCATAACTCCTGCGGCAGAGGCAGTCCATGTCCCTGCACACTTGGTGCCACCCGGGTCCCCACAAGCCAAGCAGCTGCACCACCTTCACACTCAACTCTCACTGGGGCAGAGCTGCCACAAGCAGAAAAAGTTTTGCATGTATGTGTGCAAGGTCAGTTCAGTCGTGTCCAACTCTTTGCGACCCTGTAGACAGTGGCCTGCTAGGCTTCTCTGTCAGAGAATGGGTTCTCCAGGCAAGAATACTGGAGCCTATTGGCCAATACTGGTTGCCATGTCCTTCTAGAGCACTATTTTTCCTGCTGCCCTAGCTGCCAACCCCCCTGAGTACCTGGTGCTGCCAGAACCCCTGCGACCCAAGCCGCTGCACCACCTCCACACCTGGCCGTCACAGGGGCAAACCCAAGCCCTCCAGGGCAGCCTCAGGAGCTAAACCCCAGTGGACGATTCACATGCAGAAGTGGAAATAAAACCACAATTGAAACCCAGGGGCAGTGTGGCTAAGGAATAAGACCCAAATCCTTTGCACCAGCTGTACAAGCTGCAGATTAAATCCACACTATCAACTAAGCAGACTCTGTGTCTATGGAATATATAAAAGATCACTGAGAGTGCCCACAAAAGAAAACGCACTAGCTCTGGTTGGAGACAAGAACACTCAAGAGTAGGATCAGATTAGAATCTGAGCTGCCCCCACAGCAGGCCCAGAGATCAGCACAGAGTTGGAAGGCATCCTAGGGAGGTAAGGTGGACTGTGACTCCCAGCGAGGGAAAGGACTCTGACAGCAGTGACACAAGAAAAACAATTATTATTCTTATTTTTTGACTTGTTCTATAGATTCTCAATGGACATGAGTCTGAGTGAACTCCAGGAGTTGGTGATGGACAGGGAGGCCTGGCGTGCTGTGATTCATGGGGTAGCAAAGAGTCGGACACAACTGAGCGACTGATCTGATCTGATCTGATAGATTCTTTTGGATTTTTTCTTCTTTTTATCCCCCCCTGTTGTAGTTGTTGATTTTATTGGCACTAAGAAATCCAATTAAGTTTTTGAGCTTTTTTTTTTAATTTTTCTCAGTTACATTTTATATTGTTGTCATAAACCTCTACCTCCATGTTGGGCTTTTGCAGTTCTGTGGAGTTTTCCTCTTTTTTATCTCTCTTTTTTAACTTTTAATTTTTAAACCTATTATTATTTTTTCTACATTTATTCCTTGTTTGCTTTTCCTACTGTTCTTTTCCCCTTGCAGTTAACCTTTAATGTATATAAATCTTCTTTATTTACCTCTATTTAACTTTGTCTATCTGTATATTTGTATATTCTTTCTTTCTTTTCTTTCTCTCCTTTCCTCTCAACATATTTGTTAGTTTTATTTTCGTTGCCATTCCCCAATTGGCACCTTGCTTTAGTCTTGTTTTCCACTTTGTGCTTTAGCTTTGTTCTGGTAGATATAATTTTTGGTTTCCTTTGTTCACCGGGTCAGTCTATTGTACTTTATTTTTGTTGGACTGTTTTGATTTTGCTTATGGGTGTATATGTATATGTGCATATTCAGTCACAATTTCTATTGTTATAAACCTCTGCCTCTATGTGGGGCTTTTGCAGTTCTGTGGAGTTTTCCTTTTTTCTCCTTTTTTCTCTCTTCTTCCATATTTTATCTTTTTTAATTTTTAATTTTTTAAACCTATTTTTTCTACATTTATTCCTTTGTTTGCCTTTCATACTGCTTTTTCTCCTTGCAGATAATCTTTAATGTATATAGATCTTCTTCATCTACCTCTATTTAACTTGACATATCCTTTCTTTCTTTTCTTTCTTTCCTTTCCTTTCAACATATTTGTTAGTTTTGTTTTCATTGCTTAATTCACCATTTGGCACCTTGCTTCAGTTTTGTTTTCCAGTTTGTGCTTAAGTTAATTTTGTTCTTAACTGGTAAATTTAATTTTTGACTATCTTTGTTTGCTGGGCCAATCTACAGACCTTTATTTTTCTTGGACTGTTTTCACTTTTCTCATGGGTGTATATGTATATGTGTATATTCCACTATTTTAATTATTATTTGTCTGATTTTATAACTGTCATTTGTCTGGGGTTCATCTTTGGTTTCTCATTTTTGTATATTTGTTTTAATCTCACTTAATGCCATAACAAACCACTTGTGGAATCTTTGTTCCTGGCCAGAGATCAAGCCCTGAGCCTTTGGAGTGGGAGCACTGACTCCAAGACCAGAGACGACCAGAAAATAAACCCAAGGGAGTATCAGGTAGTGAGAACTCACAAAAAGGAAACCACTTGAATACAAGAACTGGCATCACCCAACCACCAGTAGCACCCTGTGCAGGATGCCTCATCTAAACAACAAACAAAACAAAAATACAAACCAAATTACCAGTAGACAGGATTACCACCTCACTCAGCCTTGCCAGTCCTGTGGCCACTGCTGAGTTTTCCAAATTTGCTGGCATACTGAGTGCAGCACTTTCACAGCATCATCTTTCAGGATTTGAAATAGCTCAACTGGAATTCCATTATATCCACTAGCTTTGTTTGTAGTGATGCTTCCTAAGGCCCACTTGACTTCACATTCCAGGATGTTTGGCTCTAGGTGAGTGATCACACCATTGTGATTATCTGGGTCATGAAGATCTTTTTTGTACAGTTCTTCTGTATATTCTTGCCACCTCTTCTTAATATCTTCTGCTTCTGTTAGGTCCATACCATTTCTGTCCTTTATCGAGCCCATCTTTACATGAAATGTGCCCTTGGTATCTCTAATTTTCTTGAAGAGGTCTCTAGTGTTTCCCATTCTATTGTTTTCCTCTATTTCTTTGCATTGATCACTGAGGAAGGCTTTCTTATCTCTCCTTGCTATTCTTTGGAACTCTGCATTCAGATGCTTATATCTTTCCTTTTCTCCTTTACTTTCTGCTTCTTTTCTTTTCACAGCTATTTGTAAGGCCTCCTCAGATAGCCATTTTGCTTTTTTGCATTTCTTTTCCATGGGGATGGTCTTAATCCCTGTCTCCTGTACAATGTCATGAACCTCCGTCCATAGTTCATCAGGCACTCTGTCTATCAGATCTAGTCCCTTAAATCTATTTCTCACTTCCACTGTATAATAATAAGGATTTGATTTAGGTCATACCTGAATGGTCTAGTGGTTTTCCCTACTTTCTTCAATTTCAGTCTGAATTTGGCAATAAGGTGTTCATGATCTGAGCCACAGTCAGCTCCCGGGCTTGTTTTTGCTGACTGTATAGAGCTTCTCCATCTTTGGTTGCAAAGAATAGAATCGATCTGATTTTGGTGTTGACCATCTGGTGATGTCCATGTGTAGAGTCTTCTCTTGTGTTGTTGGAAGAGGGTGTTTGCTATGACCAGTGCATTCTCTTAGCAAAACTCTGTTAGCCTTTGCCCTGCTTCATTCCGTACTCCAAGGCCAAATTTGCCTGTTACTCCAGGTGTTTCTTGACTTCCTACTTTTGCATTCCAGTTCCCTATAATGAAAAGGACATCTCTTTGGGGTGTTAGTTCTAAAAGGTCTTATAGGTCTTCATAGTACCATTCAACTTCAGCTTCTTCAGCGTTACTGGTTGGGGCATAGGCTTAGATTACCGTGATATTGAATGGTTTGTCTTGGAAATGAACAGAGATCATTCTGTCATTTTGGAGACTGCATCCAAGTACTGCATTTTGGACTCTTCTGTTGACCATGATGGCTGCTCCATTTCTTTCAAGGGATTCCTGCCCACAGTAGTAGATATAATGGTCATCTGAGTTAAATTCACCCATTCCAGTCCATTTTAGTTCACTGATTCCTAGAATGTCGATGTTCACTCTTGCCATCTCCTGTATGACCACTTACACTTTGCCTTGATTCATGGACCTAACATTCTAGGTTCCTATGAAATATTGCTCTTTACAGCATCAGACCTTACTTCTATCACCAGTTTGGAAAACTCAGCAGTGGCCACAGGACTGGAAAAAGTCAGTTTTCATTCGAATCCCAAAGAAAGGCAATGCCAAAGAATGCTCAAACTACCGCACAATTGGACTCATCTCACACGCTAGTAAAGTAATGCTCAAAATTCTCCAAGCCAGGCTTCAGCAATACATGAACCGTGAACTTCCAGATGTTCAAGCTGGTTTTAGAAAAGGCAGAGGAACCAGAGACCAAATTGCCAACATCTGCTGGATCATGGAAAAAGCAAGAGAGCTCCAGAAAAACATCTATTTCTGCTTCATTGACTATGCCAAAGCCTTTGACTGTATGGATCACAATAAACTGTGGAAAATTCTGAAAGAGATGGGAATACCAGACCACCTGACCTGCCTCTTGAGAAACCTATATGCAGGTCAGGAAGCAACAGTTAGAACTGGACATTGAACAACAGACTGGTTCCAAATAGGAAAAGGAGTACATCAAGGCTGTATATTGTCACCTTGCTTATTTAACTTATATGCAGACTATCATGAGAAACGCTGGGCTGGAAGAAGCACAAGCTGGAATCAAGATTGCCGGGAGAAATATCAATAACCTCAGATATGCAGATGACTTTTCTTGGAAGGAAAGTTATGACCAACCTAGATAGCATATTCAAAAGCAGAGACATTACTTTGCCAACAAAGGTCCATCTAGTCAAGGCTATGGCCTTTCCAGTGGTCATGTATGGATGTGAGAGTTGGACTGTGAAGAAAGCTGAGCACCAAAGAATTGATGCTTTTGAACTGTGGTGTTGGAGAAGACTCTTGAGAGTCCCTTGGACTGCAAGGAGATCCAACCAGTCCATTCTGAAGGAGATCAGCCCTGGGATTTCTTTGCAAGGAATGATGCTAAAGCTGAAACTCCAGTACTTTGGCCACCTCATGCGAAGAGTTGACTCATTGGAAAAGACCCTCATGCTGGGAGGGATTGGGGGCAGGAGGAGAAGGGGACGACAGAGGATGAGATGGCTGGATGGCATCACCGATTTGATGAATATGAGTTTGGGTGAACTCCAGGAGATGGTGATGGACAGGGAGGCCTGGCATGCTGTGATTCATGGGGTTGCAGAGTTGGACATGACTGAGCGACTAAACTGAACAGCCTTGCCCATCAGAGGAATAACAAACAGACAAAAACTCAGCACAAATTTCACCCTATACAGCCGATCTTTCAACAGAAACTCTGCAGGCCAGAAGGGAATGACAGGATATATTTAAAGTACACAAATTGAAAAACCTACAACCAAGATTACTGTACCCAGCAAGGATCTCATTCAAAATTCATGGAGAAATAAAAAGCTTTTAAGACAAGAAAAAGTTAAGAGAATTCAGTACCACCAAACCATCTTTACAACAAATGTTAAAGGAACTTATATAGTCAAGAGATAGAACAGAAGAAAGAAAATCTACAAAATCAACCCCAAACAATTAAGAAAATGGCAATAGGAACATATATAGCAATAATTACTTTAAATGTAAATGGATTAAATGCTCCAACCAAAAGACACAGACTGACTGAATGGATACAAAAAGACCCATATATATATATACTCTGTACAAGAAATCCTGTAAAGACACATATAGACTGAAGGTGAGAGGACGGAAAAATATATTCCATGCAAATGGAAGCAATAGAAAGCTGGAGTAGGAATCCTCATATCAGACAAAATAGACTTTAAATAAAGAAGATTACAAGAGATAAGGAAGGACAGTACATAATGATCAAGGGATCAATCCAAGAGGAAGACATGACAATTGTAAATATCTATGCACCCAACATAGGAGTGCCTCAATACATAAGATAAACACTAACAGACATAAAAGGAGAAATTGACATAACACAATAATAGTAGGAGACTTTAACACCCCACTCACACCAATGAACAGAACATCAAAACAGAAAAGTAATAAGGAAGCACAAGTCTTAAATGATATATTAGGTGTATGGATCTCATTGATATCTTCAGGACATTCCATTCAAATGCAGAAGAATACACCTTCTTCTCAAGTGCACATGGAACATTCTCCAGGATAGACCACATCTTGGGTCACAAATCAAACCTCAGTAAATTTAAGAAAATTGAAACTGTATCAAGCATCTTCTCTGACAACAGTGCTATGAGACTAGATATCAATTACAAGAAAAGTGTAAGAAACACAAATTCATGGAGATTAAACAACATGTTTCTAAATAACCAACAGGTTACTGAAGAAATCAAAAGGGAAATCCAAAAATTTTTAGAAACAAATGACAATAAAAACATGACAACTCAAAATCTATGGGATGCAGCAAAAGCAGTTCTAAGAGGGCAGTTTATAGCAATACAATCCTACCTCAAGAAACAAGAAAAACATTGAGTAGACAACCTAACTTTACACCTAAAACAACTGGATAAAGAAGAATTTAAAAAAACCAAATTAGTAGAAGAAAAGAAATCATAAAGATCTGAGCAGAAATAAATGAAAAAGAAATGAAACAGTAATAAGGATTAATAAAACTAAAAGCCAGTTCTTTGAGAAGAGAAACAAAATTGACAAACCTTTAGCCAGACTCATGAAGAAAGAAAGATAGAAGAATCAAATCAACAAAATTAGAAATGAAAAAGGAGAGGTTTAAACAGACAAGGCAGAAACACAAAGGATTATAACAGACTATTGTGAACAACTGTATGGCAATAAAATAGATAACCTAGAAGAAATGGACAGATTCTTAGAAAAGTTCAGTCTCCAAAAACTGAACTAGGAAGAAATAGAAATTATGAACAACCCAATTACAAGCCTTGAAATTGAAGCTGTGATCAAAAATCTCCCCAAAAACAAAAGCCCAGGACCAGACGGCTTCACAGGAAAATTTCATCAAACATTTAGAGAAGAGCTAATGCCTATCCTTCTAAAACTCTTTCAAAAAATTGCAGAGGAAGAAACACTTCCAAATTCATTCTATGGTGCCACCATCACCCTGATACCAAAACAAGACAAAGACAACATAAAAAAAGAAAACTACAGGCCAGTATCACTGATGAACATAGATGCAAAAATCCTCAACAAAATTTTAGCAAACAGAATTCAGGAACACATCAAAAAGCTTGTACATCATGATCAAGTTGGGTTTATTCCAGGGATGCAAATCAAACAATGTGATACACCATATTAACAAATTGAAAGATAAAAACCATATGATACTCTCAATAGATGCAGAAAAAGCTTTTGACAAAATTCAGCACCCATTTATGATGAAATGTCTTCAAAGACTGGGCACAGAAGGAACCTACCTCAACATACCAAAGGCCATATATGATAAGCCTACAGCAAACATTATTCTCAATGGTGAAAAACTGAAAGCATTCCCCCTAAGATCAGGAATAAGACAAGGGTGTCCACTTTCACCACTATTATTCAACATAGTTCAAGAAGTCCTAGCTACAGTAATCAGAGAAGAAAAAGGAATAAAAGGAATCCAGATTGGAAAAGAAGAAATAAAGCTCTCACTGCTTGCAGATGACATCATACTGTACATGCTGCTGCTGCTGCTGCTAAGTCGCTTCAGTCGTGTCTGACTCTGTGCGACCCCAGAGACGGCAGCCCACCAGGCTCCCCCATCCCTGGGATTCTCCAGGCAAGAACACTGGAGTGGGTTGCCATTTCCTTTTCCAGTGCATGAAAGTGAAAAGTGAAAGTGAAGTTGCTCAGTCGAGTCCGACTCTTAGCAACCCCATGGACTGCAGCCTACCAGGCTCCTTTGTCCATGGGATTTTCCAGCCAAAAGTACTGGAGTGGGGTACCATTGCCTTCTCCGCATACTGTACATAGAAAACTCTAAAGATAGTATCAGAAAATTACTAGAGCTAATCAATGAATTTAGCAACGTTGTAGGATACAAAATCAATACACAGAAATCACTTGCATTTCTATATACTAACAATGAAAAACCAGAAAGAGAAACTAAGGAATCAATCCCACTAACCATTGCAACAAAAAGAATTAAATATCTAGGAATAAACTTACCAAAGGAGACAAAAGAGCTGTACATAGAAAATTACAAGACACTAATGAAAGAAACCAAAGATGACATAAATAGATGGAGAGATATTCCATGCTCCTGGGTAGGAAGAATCAATATTGTGAAAATAACTATACTACCAAACACAATCTACAGATTTAATGTGATCCCTATCAAATTACCAATGGCATTTTTCACAGAAATAGAACGAAAAATTTCACAATGCATATGGAAACACAAAAGACCCCGAATGCCAAAGCAGTTTTGAGAAAGAAGAACAGAGCTGGAAGAATCAACCTTCCTGATTTCAGATTGTACTACAAAGCTACAGTCATTAAGACAGTATGGTACTGGCACAAAAACAGAAATATAGACCAATGGAACAAGATAGAAAGCCCAGAAATAAGCCCATGCATGTAAGGGTACCTTATTTTTGACAAAGGAGGCAAGAATATACAATGGGGCAAAGAGAGTGTCTTCAATAAATGGTGCTGGGAAAACTGGACAGCTAAACATAAAAGAATGAAATTAGAACACCTCCTAACACCATACATAAAGATAAACTCAAAATGGATTAAAGACCTAAATGTAAGACCAGAAACTATAAAATTCTTAGAGGAAAACATAGGCAAAACACTCGATGACATAAATCAAAGCAAGATCCTCTATGACCCACCTCCTAGAGTAATGGAAATAAAAACAAAAGTAAACAAGTGGGACCTGATTAAACTTAAAAGCTTTTACACAGCAAAGGAAACTATAAGCAAGGTGAAAAGACAACCCTCAGAATGGGAGAAAATAATAGCAAATGAAACAACTGAAAAAGGATTAATTTTCAAAATATACAAGCAGCTCATACAACTCAATGCCAGAAAAACAAATAACCCAATCAAAAAGTGGGGAAAAGACCTAAACAGACATTTCTCCAAAGAGGATATGCAGATGGCTAACAAACACATGAAAAGATGCTCAACATTGCTCATTATTAGAGAAATGCAAATCAAAACTACAATGAGATACCACCTCACACTGGTCAGAATGGCCCTCATCAAAAAGTCTACAAACAATAAATGCTGGAGAAGGTGTAGAGAAAAGGGAACTGTTGGTGGGAATGTAAATTGATATAGCCACTACGGAAGACGGTATGGAGATTCCTTAAAAAACTAGGAATAAAACCACCATACGACCCAGCAATCCCACTCCTAGGCATATACCCTGAGGAAACTAAAATTGAAAGAGACACAAGTATCCCACTGTTCATTGCAGCACTATTTACAATAGCTAGAACGTGGAAGCAACCTAGATGTCCATCAACAGATGAATGGATAAAGAATTTGTGGTACATTTACACAATGGAATATTATTCAGCAATAAAAAGGAACGCATTTGAGTCAGTTCTAATGAGGTGAATAAACCTAGAACTTATTACACAGAGTGAAGTGAGTCAGAAAGAGAAAGATAAATACCGTATTCTAACACATATACACAGAATCTAGAAAAACGGTACTGAAGAATTTATTTACAGGGCAACGATGGAGAAACACACATACGGAATAGAATTATGGACATGGGGAGAAGGGAGGAGTGGGTGACATACATGGAAAGAGTCACGTGAAAACTTACATTACCATATGTAAACTAGATAGCCAACGGGAGTTTGCTGTATGGCTCAGCAAACTCAAACAGGGCTCTGTATCATCCTAGAGGGGTGGGATGGGGAGGGAGATGGGAGGGAGGTTCAAAAAGGAGGAGATATATGTATACCTATGGCTGATTCATGTTGAGGTTTGACAGAAAACAGCAAAACTCTGTAAAGCAATTATCCTTCAATAGAAAATAAATTAGGTAAAAAATAAATACCATAGGAGAGGGAAAGTACCTTTTTAATGTCAAGTTGTATAGGACATTCAACTGTTTATTGAAGACTTTTTTTTTAAGACCTATTACTTTTTCCCACCATTTCATTATCCCAGGTTTCTATCACAGACATTTTAAAACACACACATAAAAGTCAAAGATATCAACCCTACATAGTCATGACCTAGTTATCAACATTTTGCTAGTCTTGATAATATCTACTTGCTTAAAGTAAATCCCCAAAATAAAGTCATTCTTCAAGGGTAAAAAAGGAAAAAAAAGAAAAGAATTACATATTTCTGGATAACTATAAAATGCTGAGTCCTCAAAAATACATGAGTTATGATATGACTGAAAAGATTTTACTAATATATAGATAAAATATCTATATTGGATATATCTATATCTATATCTTGCATTGGAAACAGATTTTAAACATGCCCTGTAAATCTAAAACATAGCTGAGAGCACCTTAAAGGTCAGATGAAAAGAAAACAGAAAATCATATAAGGATTAGGCCTGATAATGTAATGGTTCATCCTGATATTTCCTGGTAAAGGAAATGAATGAGTCAAAAGAATAGGAATTTCTGGTTGGTGAGAGATCAGAGCTGAATGTGATCCAACCAGTAAAAACAGAAAAGAAAACATTGAGAAAGATCAAGTACAATAGATTCTGACATCAGAGCAGGTCTTTGAGAAAGCCTTGAGCCACAATGTGATGAAGAGAAGACAAAAAAGGAAGAAGGAAGAAAGAATAAGCAGAGTTCTTCCTGGTGATTCAAGTCATGACTAGCACATACCTCAAGACTCCAAATCCTACTGAACCCTCTGGAATGGCTGAAGGGAGGAAATTCTCCTTCATCCACAAACCAACAAATGCAGAGGAATTCGACTGGGTATGTGACAGCTCAACTCTCATCGTGGACAAAGACTTGACATGATTCCTGTAGGCATTCCATCCAAACTCTTAGCCCTAGAAGACTAGACAGAAAAACTCTTCTCCTTTCTCTGAATGGCCAACCATCCGTCACCTTCATATTGTGTCCATTTGTGTTCACCCTTGCTGATAACATCATTGAATACCAATTTTGTAAGTGTCAATGGAAGGTGTTCAGATCAACTCTCAGTTCCATGTCAGCTCATGGTCAGTTCAATGGAGGGTGTCCTCCTTTTCTCTTCACCACTGCATCAAGTTCAGGGTATAATATACTGTACACACCTAGTAAATACTAAGAGACATCTTCTTAAATCTTCAAAATATTTTAATAATTATTTTCTCCTACTTATGATAAAAAAAACTAAAGATACTTGTTTGCCAGTTATATCTCAATAGGAAAAAAAACAAACAAACAAGGGACTTCCCTGGTGGTCTGATAGCTAAAAATCCACCTTCTAATGCAGGGGATGTGGCTTTAATTCCTGGTCAGAGAACTAGGATTCCACATGCTGTGGGGCAACTAAACCCTCACTCAATAACTGAGCCCTCACACCACGACTGGAGAGAAGCCTGCACGCCACAGGCAAGACCCGATGCAGAACTCAATAAATTAAGAAAAAGCTGCCTTCCTGTAGCTTACATTCCAGTGAGGGGAGACAGCAATAAAATAATATACGTAAGTATGAAAAAATATTTGTTTGCTCTGGGTTATACTCAGAGATTTCCATTCATCCTGTTTACCTTTCTGGGCCTCTATTCCTCATCTATATTATAAGGAAATACGATCTTTATTGTATTGGGTGGAGAGATGCTTTGGGAAAAAAAGCCTTGCCTTCGGCATATCAAAACGGATATCTGCCTGTTTTTGAAGATCCAGAACCACGTTAACAGCAATATTAAGCAACTCAACCCTGAAGACATAGGTGAAATTGAGTAGACTGAACAACTGAAGAAAGAACTTTTCTCATTTATGAAGTATTCTGGTTTATGTGAGAATGTCCCAGGGAGTTTTAAAGGTGATCTTCTGTGCTGAAACTTTTTCAACCTAAAACTGCTACATACGGCAAAACAAATGGTAGCCTTCGTTTGAAGACGTGAGTTCTCTTTGAACCAAATTGATGTGAAGCATATGATCCTTTTGGAAAAACGAACCAAAAAAAGGGGGTGGGGGAAGATTGTTTCTGATTTAAAACAAACAAACAAATTTACCTTTCACCCCTAGCATTCTGGGACTGCCTCCTCCAAAACTTGCAATGGAATTTGCCCCAAGACATATTTCTTCAGCTCCCTAGTTTCCGTCAGAAGCGAGGATGAGGGAGGTCTGGGTGTGCAATACATCAGAGAAACTGAATCTTAAAGAGCAAGGATCCAACCCAGTTCTGCCCCTTTGCTTCCCAGTTCTTTCCTCCTGCTTTCTTCCTCTTCTCTCTGAACCAGCATTTTTTTACATCTGGTTCTCTCTAGTCTTAGGGCTTCCCTGGTGGCTCAGACAGTAAAGAATCTACCTGCAATGCAGAAGACCTGGGTTGTATACCTGAGTCGGGAAGATTCCCTAGAGGAAATGCCTACTCACTCCAGTATTCTTGCCTGGAGAACTCCATGGGCAGAGGAGCCTGGCAGGCTATAGTCCTTGGGGTCACAAGAGTCAGACACTAAGTGACTAAAACACACACACACACACACACACACACACACTCCAGCCTTGCTCCTTCATATTCTTTGATTTATAGCTTCAATAGCAGCCTGAAACAGGCCATAGAAAGGTTTACTGAAAGAGAAATGGATTCCCTTAGATGTTCAAGAAAGAAAGGTTATTTTCTGCGCCCTACAGGCCAGGCAAAGGATCCACCTGGGAAAGAAACGCTCTACATACGACCAGATCCCTTTATAGAGTCCCTTAAGAACACTGTCCTATTCAGTCCCTATTTAGTTGTCAGTGTCCGTGAGCATTTCCAAAAGTCTGTCCTTAAAGAGGCTGGAAATTTCCCCCAAATCTTTCCCCCCACCCCTGCTTTTGGCAGGTTGTCTGTGGACAGAGGAAATAGAGAGGGTGGATGAAAACTAGGCCAGCCTACATAATCTCTAGAAGCCCAGCTGTGACTCAAACTCTGGTTAGAAGAAAGGTGAAGCTTCCCTTGGGTGAAATGCTTGCATTGTCTGTACACACGGTTTTCACCTTAACTTCCATCGTCAAACCATCTACTACAGGCCCATTGGTGTTTGATCAAGAGTTAGGCACTAAGGATTAACTAGAAATATTCCAAGTCAGAATTCCTTAGCAGTCCAGTGGTTAGGACTCCACACTTCCATTACAGGGGACAGGGGTTCAGTCTCTGGTCAGGGAACTAAGATCCCACAAGCAGTGCAGTCTAGCCAAAACAAATGAATAAATAATTCCCAGTTAGCTTTGTGACTTACACATTCATGAGATCTGAGTCTTGAAATGACAGGACTGTAAGTGATATCAAAAATCATACGGTTTTTTAAATCATTCAAGTGATCATTATACATTACTAAACTGCCACTCTATTGAACTGCAGTGAAACCAGTTCCAGAGCCCATTAGTTCATCCCAGTGGACACCTATTAGCTTCTTAAAATAGAAAGAAAGAAAGAAAGTGAAGTCGCTCAGTTGTGTCCGGACTCTTTGCGACCCCATGGACTGTAGCCGATCAGATTCTTCCATCCATGGGATTTTCCAGGCAAGAATACTGGAGTGGGTTGCCATTTTCTTCTCCAAGAAGACTCTATTGAAACAGAAACAAGAACATTGTTAATTACAGAGTTTGTTTATGCAAGTTGAGGTCTTTGGATTTGGCCTGCTGATTCTAATTCCTTCTCTGCCATCTCTACTGAAAAGTTGTAGGAAGTAGACCTCTACTGTTATTGCTTAGCCGCTAAGTAGTGTCCAACTCTTTGCAACTCCATGGACTGTAGCCCACCAGGCTCCTCTGTCCATGGGATTTCCTGGGCAAGAATACTAGAGTGGATTGCCATTGTGAAGATCCAGGGAATCTTCACAAACCAGGGATAGAAGCCAAGAATCCTGCATTCAAGTGGCTTCTTTATGGCTGAGCCACCAGGGAATCTCTGGGCTGATACTTGGGAACATTTTATTATCTATCTCAGGCATGAATATATATTTAGAGTTTTTATTTTGTGAACATCTAATAAAATAATATCTAAAGACACAGGAACGTCAGCACAACAGATAAGTTTGTTTCTCAGATATACTAGATGTTCTATAAATATGATCATTTCCTTTCAAAATGAAACACAATAATTGCCTCTAAAGAATATCATTTTTTTTCAATGTCAATCTGCTGTGCAGCATCACCCCATCTAGTAAGACTTTATGTCTAACAGGTGAGAATTTTAAGGTTGGCTGTGACAATGAAACAAAAAACCAGAACTACTAAAGACTCCAAAGAGCCTTCTTCTAAAACTGATCATATTATGAGTTTAATTATTTTTGTTGTACCTTTAAACTAAAGAACTATAAGAAGGTTTTGCTTTGCTTTTGGCAATTTGCATAGCATTTTGATGTATGGTCTTCTGTTCCTTTTAATAAAATCATGCTACTCCATTTAAAAATATTTGCCATAAAATAAGTGTTTCACCATGTTTTTGTTTTCTAAAATCTTTAAAGGTTTTACTCCATGATCTCCATTATTCATACCCTTGGAATAAATTACTCCAATCAGACCACATAGGGAGAAAAGTTCGCTCCTGATTACAAAAGGAATAGGTCCAAGAGGTGAAGTATTAATCAATGTTATTATACTTCTTAACAATTCCATTTTCCTTGTTAAAATGCATACTCCCATCAGGCCAAGTGAAAACAGGATTTCCATCAGTCATTCACTTCTGTACTCTTTGGTTTCTGCTGAAATCTAGGGTCCCCAGTGGTTAATATGAATGGCTAACCTTACACCCATCTCCAATGTCCCCTTGATAGCTTTATCTAGCTATTATAATTTGTCATTGTCAAGCCATTAGGCCTTTGGCTTTGGTCTTATTTTTCCTACAGGTATCAAAAATTCAAAACCACAATTTATAAATACAAGATGACAGAATCCCATTTACACTGTTTCTAAAATGCCAAAAGGTAACTTTATTGAAAATATCACAAACTTCTCTCCAAACTAGTTGCACAAGTTCCAGGGTGGTCTGAAGAGTTGATTCAGAAAATAAATGCCACCACAGCAACTTAAAATTCTTAAGGCCAAACATCCAGATGTGTCAATAATCTGCGTAAATTAGAAACAGATGTAAGCCCTTGTTGAAAAATAAATATAATAGAATTATTTCCTTTTGCCTCCTTATGCTTTCACACACTTGAATTTATTCCTTCCACATTTTTTTTGAGTAGGTTCAGATTTAAAAGCAAAATTCATTTCTATTCTTCACACGGGGGTGTAATGATGTATTAAGTTCTCTAGAAAAAGAAAATAACATCAATTTGGTACCTTGTTTCATGCCCAGTGGAGCTAATCCAAGCACAGAGGCTCTCTGGATTTAGATGGTGATCCACATTCCAAATCTTCTGGGATATATTCTGGATTACTATAGACATGAAGAGTAATTGCCATCATGAAACCTACTCTTTGTTCACTTAAGGTTACCCTAGTTAGAAGACAAAATAAACATTTTGAACATTGTAGAATTATATTACCAACAGCTTCTACTTACCGTCATTTGATGTAATTAGAGAATTGTTAGAGTTAAGAAAAGATTTTTGTTGTTTTAACATTTTTTTTAAGGAATGAACTTGCTGCTTAGGTCCCATCAGTATAAGCTGGGTGGGGGTGAGAGACACATGCGGACCAACGGGAAGTTATGTGAGAAGAAATAGATGGTTGTTGATGGACAGAGGGTTGCAAGACAGATATTAGAGACTTGAATTTCCTCAGAGAATAAAAACCACAACCAACTGCACAAAGTTGTATATTACACCACTGAGATCAATTAGAAAACTTCTAGTGTCTACAGGGCTCTCTTCTAGAACCCTGGGGCCATTTTGTCTCTATCGTATGGAATCTAGGGAGGTAAATTCAGCTACTTAAAAGCTCTCCAAAAAATAGCTTAAACAAAATGAGCCAGTTCCCAATTCATCTCCTTATTCTCAAACATCATTCAATATAATAAGTTATAATAATAATAACAACAAATTTCTTAGCATGCAGGAAATATGCATGCTAAGTCACTTCAGTCAAGCCCAACTCTTTATGACCCCATAGACTGTAGTCCACCAGGCTCCTCTGTCCATGGGATTCTCCAGGCAGGAATTTGCCATGCCATCCTCCAGAATTCTGTAATCAGTCAAGTGTCAATACTTAATTCTTCAGTGATCTCCAGATTTTCTGTAGTTATTGACCCCAATAATTCAGCCATACCTGGATGCATGAAATGTTATAGTATTGATCATATATGTCTAGGGCTAGACTGTATTAACAAAAACCAGCATTTTCATTTTGGCTTCTGAAAAATTTGGCCCTAGCTAAAATAAGAAAATGAGCATGGTTTACCTTCAATGCTATTAATTTGTTGTGCTCCCTCTCACTTCAAAGGCAAAGCCTACTAGATTCTACCCAGTCTCCCCTATCCCTTATTAGCAGAACTACTGGGGGAGGGAGGAGGTGCCCAGTTCAGAAAACTACCTTTCTTGGGTATTTAGTAGATAGGCATGTTATTAGGTAGAATGTTGGGGAAAACTCTTTAAAGGGGACCGTCTCAATGAGCAGATCCCCTTTGCTCAGTCCCTTTCTCCTCTTTTTTCCTACCTGAGTCAGGGATGTGATTGCTGGAGCTCCAACAACCATTATGTAGACTAAAAACAGAAGCCTGGTCTCTAGCAACATCAGGGAAATGCCGTGTAACAGACCAATTTGACTACCTCTGGACTTGTCACTAAATTAGACAAATATAAGCCCTCAGTTTGTGGAGGACACCATATCACAGTTGTTGTTAGCAGCTGTAGAATGTAATTTCTGGTATATTCTTTGAGAAGTTTCTGCCCTAAGGCCTGCCTGGGTTCCACCCAGCCTTATTACCCACCAAACAGTCTATCACTTCAACCTTTCAGGAGGTTATTACACTTTCCATTTGTGTTTCAGATCTTGTCTCCACCAAACTCTTCTCTGTTAAAGAAAAAGAAATTGTTTTCAGCCTCTTAAAGATGACTTTGGTGCTTTCACTATTTTGTATTTCTCTTGGAATGTATAAGCCACCTCCTTTACAAAAGATTTACACAACGCAATTTATCATGTAGCTAATCTGATTACTTAATATGGGTTGTTGGGTGGAAAGAAGAAGTTGTGGTAGAAAATAAATACAAAAGAAAGATATCGAGACTGTTGTCTTATGCCAATAATCACTAAAGGGGATATAAATAGAATTCTTTCCTATCTAAGTACCCTTATATAAACAATTAAGGAATTTTTTAGAGTTTTCAAAAAACATTTGGTGAAGATGATTTAACTAGAGTGGGATTAAATAACCACAGCAAAATTTAAAAACTGTTGATTTCTTCGGGGGCCAAAACACAGCCAAGTAAAAGAATTTTAGAATCCCTTTTCTCCAAAACATGGCTTTCTTCTTTGGAAAACCCATTCCCTGCTGAAGTGGCTTCTTCATTTGCCCTGTTTATTGTTATTATACTGTCAATGAGTTGGACGAAAGGCACTTACAAGCGTGTGAAATTGTTTGGGTTAAGCCTCTGCCGCTGTTCACACTGACCCCATCTGAAAAGCTGGCTGCTGGCTACCAAAGCAGCCCTCTCTCTGGGACTCTTCCACCATCTTCTTTTCAAAGACAATTTATACCTCTTTTCTGCACCTGACCCTGCTGAGAAGGAAACAGACACTGATCTATAATCTTCTTCCACAAAGCTCTTCTCTTATCCTCTTGGCCAGATTAAAGCTTAAACCAACCAGAGGACTGGGCACCAATGCCTCTTTTTAGTTTCCCTTGCAACTCTGTAAACTGAGTTTCTGTCTTTAACAACCTATGTATTGACCCTCCAGCTTACCTCATTGGGAACTGATAATTTAGGGAAGAAATGGAGGAGAGAAGGTGGGTGGGAAAAAGTGAAGGAAAAAAACTGTGCCTGAAAAACAAATTTGTTGCTATTGAATCAGAAGAATTGCCTCCCAAAAGTTGTAACTCACTGAGCTAAGTGATTCCGTCTTCCTAGTAAGCAAAGGCAAATAGCCAAAAATACACACCTGCCCACAGGTAAGAAATTTAAGTATTCCCCCAGGACTATGGACATCATGAACTTCACATGCAAGCCCATAGCCTTTATCTTCCACACTTGCATGGCAATGATCTCAAGCAGATTTCCTGCTCCCTCTCCACTATCATTTCACAAAGTATGTGAGGAAATTCTGAATGCTCAGAGAAGTCAGAGGTTGAAAGGCCAGGAGAATTAACTGTGCCGCTGTCTCCTCTTTGAAAACTTTCAGTTTTTCTTTGGGCAACTCTGTTGCACAAATCTGTTGGTATCACATCTTTAGTATCTCTTACAGAACATTTGCCTAAAATAGGTGTATTCTGATATTTTGACATGTGTTCATGTATCACAAGAAGTATGTGTGTGCTTAGTCATTTCAGTCATGTCTGACTCTTTGTGACCCTATGAACTGTATTCCCACCAGGCTCCTCTGTCCATGAGATTCTCTAGGCAAGAATACTGGAGTGGGTTGTGTGCCCTTCTCCAGGGAATCTTCCCAACCGAGGGATCGAATCCCCATTTCCTGTGTCTCCTGCAACAGCAGGAGGATTCTTTACCACTGAACCACCAGCATAGCCCATCAAAAGAAGTATGGATTATAATTATCAATGCTGTTTTTTTTAATCTTTTTGTTTTGTATTGGGGTATAGCCAGCTAACCACCCTTATGGCAGAAAGTGAAGAGGAACTAAAAAGCCTCTTGATGAAAGTGAAAAAGGAGAATGAAAAAGTTGGCTTAAAGCTCAACATTCAGAAAACGAAGATCATAGCATCTGGTCCCATCACTTCATGGGAAATAGATGGGGAAACAGTGGAAACTGTCAGACTTTATTTTTGGGGGCTCCAAAATCACTGCAGATGGTGATTGCAGCCATAAAATTAAAAGATGCTTACTCCTTGGAAGAAAAGTTATGACCAACCTAGATAGCATATTCAAAAGCAGAGACATTACTTTGCCAACTAAAGTCCAT
>NW_011475878.1:80649-83609 GCF_000754665.1 Bison bison bison
AAGGAGATCCAACCAGTCCATTCTAAAGGATATCAGTCCTGGGTGTTCTTTGGAAGGAATGATGCTAAAGCTGAAACTCCCGTACTTTGGCCACCTCATGCGAAGAGTTGACTCATTGGAAAAGACTCTGATGCTGGGAGGGATTGGGGGCAGGAGGAGAAGGGGACAATAGAGGATGAGATGGTTGGATGGCATCACTGACTCGATGGACATGAGTTTGAGTGAACTCTGGGAGTTGGTGATGGACAAGGAGGCCTGGTGTGCGGCAATTCATGGGGTCACAAAGAATTGGACACGACTGAGCAACTGAACTGAACTGAACTGTACTGAATAGCCAATTAAAAACAATGTACGATAATTTCAGGTGAACAGTGAAGGGACTCAGCCATACATACACATATCCGTTCTCTCCCAAACCCCTCTCCCATCCAGGCTGTCACATAACATTGAGCAGAGTTCCACATGCTATACAGTAGGTCCTTGTTGGTTATCCATTTTAACTATAATGCTATTTACTTCTTATCTTAAATGGATTCATCACAAATTGATGATACCATACACACCACCTCCACTTTTGCCCTGTAATAGAAAAATCTGTATTGATGACTCTCAGATCTCAATCTCCATTCTGCTGAGATACATCTATACCAAGAAGTGACATACCTCAGTGATCAAATGAGCAATTTCTGGAGCCAGACTGCTTCGGGTTGAATCCAGTTCCTCTATTAAATTACATTGTGACTTTGCATAAATTATTTATTCTCTGCCCCAGTCTCTTCATCCATAAAATGGGGGTAATATCATATTTTATCAATTCTAGAAAGAACATTTTAACATCTTTAATATCAACATGTGTCTTAAGATAGATTTAATAGAAGAAACTAGCTGTCCCTGTTAAGATAGTTGTGAGAATTCAGTTAGTTAAAATATACAGTTTAGCACAGTATTTGGCACATAACAGTAACCAGTGCTATCATATTAATGGATATATCCTTTTCAAATTTTAGGCATCACAAATTCATGTTCCCTTCAAACAGGCTTATTACCCTATATTCTTATCTTGTTTAATGCCAGTAACACAAGCCAGAAATATGGAACTCATCACTGATTTTTTTCTCCTCCTTTACCTTCTGCATCTAATCACTTAAAAAGTTCTCTTAATTTTCTAGTGTAAATATCCCTCACCTTCCCTCTTCTTCTTTTTTTGCCTCACTTCCCGGTATTCAGGATCTTAGTTCCCCAGCCATGAATCGGACCTGTGCCCCTGCATTGGAAGTGCAGAGTTTTAACACTGGACTGCCAAGGAAGTCCCTCACCTTCCCTCTTCTTGCCATGCCATCTTCTTGGGCCTAGAACATGGCAGCTTCCACGCAAAACTAGGCTTTGTCCTTGCAGTTATCTTTCTAACAGCCCTCTCTGATTTTCAAAGGCTCCCCACCCCTACAAGACTAAGTCCAAACCCCTCCAAGTCCTGAGTTGTGAGACTGGCTTCTAGATCTCAGTCAGTCTCCCGGTCTGCCACAATCCATCTCTTACCATCTTCACAGGTCACGTGCCACTCCCCAAACTTCCTATTGATTAATGTCTCTGGGTTCTTATCTCTGCCTGCAAAAGACTTTCCCCTTTGATCTGCTTACCCTTATCCTTCCAGACTCTTGAGATTCTAGGAGAGCTATGGTGATCTTTCTCTCACCTCCCCTTCCTCATGTGAAAGTGAGTGTTAGTCGCTCAGCTGTGTCTGACTCTTTGCAACCCCATGGACTGTAGCCCGTCAGGCTCCTCTGTCCATGGAATTCTCCTGGCCAGAACACTGGAGTGGGTAGCCATTCCCTTCTCCAGGGGATCTTCTAAACTCAGGGATCAAACCTGGGTCTCTGGCATTGCAGGCAGATTCTTTACCCTTTACCAGGGAAGCCCCCCTGCCCCATAGGTACTTACATATACCCTTTTGTGGGGTCTCCTATCACCTTTCTATTTCTACTCTATTTCTCTAATGCTTATTTGTCTCCCCCAGTGGACAGTGAATATTTTAAGATTATATTTCTTTATCCTGAACAACCTTTCCTGGCACATAGTAGATAAATGATACATAGCTGTTAAATTAATGAAAGAATAAATGTAACCATGTGCTTACCATTGTATGTGACAGTATGTTGAGAAATACATATTGGGGGAAAAATCAAGACAGAGAATAATATAGAGAAATAAATCCAAAGAAATCTTTCTCATTAGCAGCAAAAATCAGCTCTTTTCCCCAAAAAACACCTTTTTCTTATTTCCTTGTCTTAGAAAGGGCCATTGCCCTGGTAGACAATGTGTATTTTAATGCTCTCAGGCCAGGATACTGATGCTCTTTTTTCAAAGATTGACACTGGTACTCTGTTTGGACACCTGAGAAATGAATATAGTTCTTATTCCTGCTGCAAGGCAACAACCTTTAATGCACTGCCCTGTTTTTATTAAAAAGGCAGCAAACTATCAAAATGCTATTAGGGATAAAAACTGCACATGTGGGATTTCCCTGGTGGCACAGTGAATAAGAATCTGCCTGCCAATGCAAGGGACACAGGTTCGATCCCTGATCCTGGCTTCCTCAGAGCAACTAAGCCCCTGCACCACAGCTATTGAGCCTGTGCTCTAGAGCCTGTGTTCTGAAAAAAGAGAAGCCTGTGCATTTGTAAAAGGGTAGTCCCCGCTCACCTGCCACAACTAGAGAAAGCCCACCCACAGCAACAAAGACCCAGTGCAGCCATAAATAAAATAAAGTATTTGTTTTAAACTTCATATGTGGTAATAGTAAAACAATGGAAAATGTGGAAAAACACCAAACTTCAAGTGCATGCTCTGATTTAGATGGCTTCCTAAATGACCGGTGCTTACTGTGAAAGGCACATTGGAAAAACATTTTTGCAGACTTTGAATGAAAGGTCAACCCCACCATGACCCCTGTATAAGTTCAC
>NW_011475878.1:83709-107844 GCF_000754665.1 Bison bison bison
GGGAAGTTCATGTATTAATTATACATAGGGATTCTTTTAAGATGTGGAAGAAACACAAAGGGCAAAAATTATTTGACCCCTTTCGCTTATTTGTGTGTGTGTGGTTCTTTTTTGAGGGGGAGGGGAGTTTGTTGCTTGTTTGTTTGTTTAGCTGCACCACACAGCTTGAAGATTGTTAGTTTCCCAACCATGGATTGAACTCTGGCCTGGTAGTGAAATCACAGAGTCTTAACCACTGGCCCTCCAGGGAATTCCCTGTTTGACCCCTTTCTACCCAGATTTTACCATGATGCATTTCAGTTAAAAGGTTGGTCCAAGGGTTTACCACCAACATGCTGGACCATAGTCTCTCCATCAAAGGCTTGCTTAGCACTTATTGGCCAAAAGTCATTAGAGAAAGTGCCAAGAGATTCAGATTATTGACACTTTTCTTGCACAAGTCAAGACCTCAGACACAGCAATATAAATCATATTCAACCTTGCAAAAGAGGCAAATGGATAACATACCCTGTTTGGTTTACAGTGGGGGGAAAGGATTACAGCTAACACATCTTGCCAACTGGGTCTTATCAGACCTTCCCCATGGGTATATATTATTTTAATTGAGAACTGGGCATGGACTGACAGGGGAAGCAGTGATTGTGCACTAGGGTTCTTAGCAGAAAAAAGGTGAATACTTACAACTACAAAGTAACTATGTCAATATAATATTCTGTTTCCAAAGAGTATTTTCCAAACTGTATGTCTTATTCTCAGGGTCCCAAGGAAGAAGACTAAATGAGAGCCTCGCTATGGTACTATTCTCCAGGCCCATGCCTCAGAAATGCTTTCTCAGCAAAGCAGTGCTATAACCCAGTCCCTCTGACATTTTCAGTGCTAAGTATCCCACCCCTTGGAAAGAATCCAAGCCAGAACAACCCCCCACCAAATCCCATTTTGCAGTAAATTACAATGTACTTTATTGTAGCTGTACTGATTACAGTAGAGACACAAGATTGCATTTATATTCAATGCAATCTTCAGCAAGTAGAGGAAGAAAACAGGTTTTGCCCTAAAAAAAAGATATTGAATCAAATTCTGGAACATTACTAGAGCCCACCAATGTTCCCCATTCTCTTCCCATCCCTGAACACATAGGAGAATGACTCCTTCTCACCTGGTGAAATTGAACATGACCACTTGACTTGTTTTGGCAAAGCAAGTGTGAAACAAAAGTGAGGAGGATCACTTCTGAGTAAAGCATCAAGAGTTAAGACAAGATTCTCTGTGCTTATTTCCCTCACCACAAGGCTCGATCACACAAATACTGAGATGCAGATGGTCCAAGATCAAAGGGCCAGGAAGGTTGGGGCAGTGCCTGTAGAGTTACCTGAACCTAAAGTGGAAATAGTGTGACAGAGACAGTTTGCATTCTTGTCACTATAACATAACCTAATCTATGTAGATAACACAGGTTAACCTAACATACATGGAAAGCTGGACCTTGGGTAGCAGAATTTGCTTTTGTAGACTCCAAATTAGTCATCAATAAAATGCCAAAGCATTCAAGGTTATCTAATTCCTGGAGAGGAGCTTATATCGTGTTTCACTCAATAAACATCAGAATCTAGTGTTTCCATTAATTGTATCATTAGAATACAGCAAAATCCCTTGTCATAGTTTATCATTTTCACTCTAATTAGTGTTCTGTGTTGTGACAAGAGGATCAAGACTTTGCCCGGTGTGACTGCAATTATGAAGTAAGTTTAAGGTTGCATGCCACATGCATCGCTCAGTCATGTCTGACTCTTTGTGACCCATTGGACTGTAGTCTGCCAGGCTCCTCTTACCATGGGATTTTTCAGGCAAGAATGCTGAAGTGGATTACCATTTCCTTCTGCAAGAGATCTTTCCGACCCAGGGATCAAACCTGAGTCTCCTGTGTCTCCTGCATTGTAGACAGATTCTTTACCTGCTGAGCCATCAGTTAAGGTTACAATTAATTTAAATCACTATGCTTCCTCAACATAATCAATTTGGCCTCTGAATCATATAAACCAAAACTGTAAAAACTTCTACAAAAATGCATTGGGCTAATTACATAAGAACTTATTTCAGATCTATCATAATATTTCAAGGATCTGGAGAAGATATTCTACATCTACAAATAGAAAAGTGGATTATCTTAATATTGTGTGTGCTTCTGTGGTTCTAAATAAAATTAAAACATCTGAAAGTAATATATATTAACATTTTAGACTTCTGGGTTAATTTTTTCCAGAAAATTCCTTATCTTTGATAACTGAAAATAAGCAAATGATAAGGTGATTCTTTTGTGTCATCCAAAGGCTACCAAATAGGATTTTGTGGTAATTCACACAAATAGCACTTAGAGAGCTTTTTCTATGTGTTCAACAGTGTTTGCTCTAGAGAGCCAATGATGAAAAAGATGTGGTCCCTGCCCTCTTCTAATTTATAGTCTAGCAACGTCTGCTTCAAAAGATGTATACCGCTACTTTCTCTCCAAGCTTTGGGTTGTGAAAATAACATTGCCTAATAGTAATATGCATGTGTGCATGCTAAGTCACTTCAGTTGTGTCTGACTCTTTGGGATCTTATGGACCATAGTCCACCAGTCTCCTCTACCCATGGGATTCTCCAGGCAAAAATACTGGAGTGGGTTGCCATGCCCTCTTCCAGGGGATCTTCCCCACCCAGGGATCAAACCTGAGTCTCTCATGTCTCCTGCATTGGCAGGTGGGTTTTTACCACTAGTGCCTCCTGGGAAGCCCAACAGTAATTTAATGGAACTGAATTTATCTGGGAAAGTTCAAGTATCTGGAATCCAGCTGAGAATCAGGAAGGCACTAATAGGAGTCTTTAAGAAGTCATACATTTCACACATTAAAAAAAAAAAAAAAAAAAAGTTTTACCGAGTATTTGTACTATGCTATTCACTTTGCTATATGGTATATATTGAATAGTTCATCATTATAAACCCCATGACGGGATACTAGTATTGTCTCCATTTCCTGCACAGAGGATTACAATTTCACCTTGGTTAGGGTGGAGCCAAGATTTGAATCCAGATCTGCCCAACCCCAGAGCTCAATGTCTTAACCACAACCCCACACAGTGCTTCTCAAAGACTAAGCACTAAAAGTCTTGGTCTTCACTTGTAGAATAATCCCCAGGGCTTTGTGTCCATTACTACTGCTGTGTAACAAACCACTCCACTTTTCGTAAATCGGGATTAGGAGAGAACACAGCAGGAACTGTTTGACTCTGCTGCTTGATGTTGAGGCCTCAGTTGGGAAAATTCAACAGCAAGGATGGGAAGGGGGTAAGGGAGTGAAGGAAGAGTGGACTTTGGGAGGAGTATTTAGCAACTGAAGGCTAGGATCTTCTAGAGGTGTGTTCACTTATGTGCCAGGAAGTTAAAGCTTCTCAACTGGGGCCTCCGTTGGAACTGACAACTATGCCCCCTCCATGTGGCATTTCTAAGTAGCCTACCTAGGTTTCCTCTTAGCAAGGAAGTCAGATCTCTTAACGATGCAAGCCTTCAAAAGTGAATGACAAGGCAAAACGTGCCTTGCCTTTCATGACTTGGTCTTAGAAGACACATAGTGCTGTGTCTGCCATATTCATCACAAACCTCACCAGATATAAGGGAATAGGTGTAGGGGATAGGATTGGGGGTCGAGGTCATGCTGCAGAAGGGAATGTGGAATGAAAGATAGTTGGCAGCCATCTTGGGGAAGTGCAATCTGCCACAAGCCCTCACCTAAAGGTTAATTGTTCCTCTGTCCTGTCCAAATCCACCTTGGGAATATCCAAGCATATCCCAAGTCCACAGAATAAAGTAAGCAGTATGTAGACATTGCCCAGCTTCAATAATGACCAATAATTTATCAATTCAAACAATAAATGTAAAGGATGGTAAATAAGTCAGGAATTAAAACTAGGAGCATCAGTTTTATCATAAGACAGAAATAGAAAAAGTATGGAGAGGAGATAAGAAAAAGTCAGTGACTACAGGCTGCAAAGCATTTAATTCAGGGCCTATATCTCCACACAACTCAACAAGCCCATAGGCACCTTGTGTTCTTACATTGAAAAATAACAAAATTTTCTAATAATGACCCTACCCTAAGCATCTAGAGAAGCTTAAATTCTATCTAGTATATTACATGAAGGAAGGCTGCAAAATTTGGGTGATATATTTTACAAAGATTGCATTTTAAAGGGGCACTTTGGGAGTAAACACACTTATCTCTCATGAAACAATTAATTCCTCAGTACTCATTTCTGGATTATTACTATTCTCATGGAAAATACACAGTCCTGGATGGTTTTGTTCAGATGAGAGAGAAAGAAAAAACCCACTGAAGTTTACATTTTCTAGAGCTAATGCCCAAATTCCACCCATAATTACCAAGCTGGCACATGCTGCAAATTCACAAGCTATGTGCCAATGCATGTACACATTTGCAGACAAGCACCTGTTCTGAATATTTAATTTTGATCCTTATCTCCTAAAACTATTTTTACAAAATAAATAAAGCTTTCCTATGGCCTGAGCTTCAAAACCAGCAAAACTGATGGAGTAATTGGAGACAGTTCCAAAGTCCATGTACTATTCACCATAAGGAAGACAGGCATTCATCCCCATTGGGTTTTCCCCTAGCAAATTTGCCTGCCTTATAATAATCTGCTTAGATGCATATAAAATGCTGGTTTACATTTCTAAAGCACGCACCAGCTGACATCTGAGAAGAGTCAAGGACAGGTTGAAAAGTCTGAACAGATCACATGCAGTGTTGGCATTAGACTGAAGACAATATCATATTATAGGATCATTTATTTTAAAAGGGCATTTGGGGACTTTCCTGGTGGCCCAGTGGTCAAGTTCCATATGCCATGAGCCACAACTCAAATACATAAAATAAAAAATAAAAGGACTTTTGACATTACTTTTAAGTGCTGATTCTTTTAATCCTTGAACACTATAAAGAATATTTAAAAAGAAGTCTCTTTTCCCATGGCTCCAACATATCCACAACTTCAATTTTTAGTTCTCAACGATTTTTTAAAAAAATGTTTCTCATTAAGCAATGGAATTTGGAGCTATTTTATAACGTCAATGAACAGAATAGCCTCTTGAACAAGCTGCAACATAAAATTCTTTAGACCAGGACTAAATGATGGGATGTGAAAACCAGATCAATAAACAGGAAATAAAAGAGCACAGAGAGACTGGCAAAGCAAACAAAACAGAAGTGGTGTTGGTTTCTTTGATTGTTTAAGAAAAGTTCCATGAACTTTAAAAATCTCTGTCTCTCTTACGCTTTACCTCCATCCAAGCCTCTGAGCTTTGCTTTTCTTTGTTTGCTAAATATCTCTAACATAAAAGTATAATTGCTTCTTTGTGTTAGTCGCTGCAGCCTGCGGGTTGTGAGTGGCTGTGGGCAACTGCGTGGCTGTTGGTGGAGGCCAGCTAATGGCTAAAAAAGAGAGCAAAGTCTGCAGGCTCGTGCATGGGTTCCAGAATCTCTAGAAACCAAGCAGCCAGAGACACATCCAGACACAGGGAAAAAAATAAGAAGTGAGGGAAACCCTCATTAAATCAGTTTGTGATTAAAAAAAATAAAAGTTATGGTGTTTCCACAGCTTACCCGGCATATTGCAAGACAAAAACCATTAAAAAAGCTAAAGTACAAGATTTCTTTCACCTATTAGACCGTTTTTATCAACAAATGATTGACATATTTTGGCAATGCTAAGAATCAGGCCATTAACTTCTACATATCTTCTTGGTTGTTAAATTGCAACTATAATTTGTCTTCATAAGCAGAATGGCACATTACACCTTATGTGAAGATCATATCTTCTGAAAAGGTAGAAAATTTTCAAGTGTTAGCTTTATCATTAAGGAACAGAAATAGAATGAGACAAACAAAACAAAATGTAAGTTAAAGTAAGATGGTAAAACAAGTCAGAATATATTCAAAATCACAAGAATTGTAAATGAAATGAACTATCTGATAGAAACACAAAAATTGCAAAGCTGTTTGCTTCTTTCTTTTAAAGATATATATTCTTTACAAGAGATACATCAATAAGAGAAACATGAGAAAAGATAAAAAGAAGAGAAACTACATAGACAAATACTGACCAAAATAATAACAATGAGGGCCATGAAATTAACATAAGACAAAAGAGACTTTAAATCAGAAAGCATTATCAAAGATAAAGAGGGTCTTTACTACATAAAGATTTTTTAAAATACTGAGTATCATATAAGTCTATATTTGTGTATACTTAACAACTTATAAATTTTAAAATAAAACTAATAAATAGCAAAAATTGATCTACCCATCATCATGTTAATAGTAAGAGCTTTCAACATATCTATCTCATTTACTGACAGATTAAGCTGACAAAAACTTTTAAAGAAATAGATTTCAACAGCAAAATCGATGCGCTTGAATTAATAGGCAGAATTCCAGAGAATAGAAAGGAGAGAAAAGAAGGCCTTCTTAAATGAACAATGCAAAGAAATAGAGGGAAACAATAGAATGGAAAATACTAGAGATCACTTCAATAAAATTGGAGAAATCAAGGAAATATTTCATGAAAGAATGGGCAAGATAAAGGACAGAAATGATAAGTACCTAACAGAAGCAGAAGAGATTAAGAAGAGGTGGCAAGAATACAGAGAGGAGGTATATTAAAAAGGTCTTAATGACCTGGGTAACCATGATGGTGAGGTCTCTTACCTAAAGCCAGACATCCTTGAGTGTGAAGTCAAGTGGGCATTACAAAGCATTACTATGAAAAAAGCTAGTGGAGGTAATTGAATTCCATCTGAGCTATTTCAGATCCTAAAGATGATGCTGTTAAAGTGCTGCTCTCAATATGTCAGCAAATTAGGAAAACTCAGTAGTGGCCACAGGACCAGAAAAGGTCAATTTTCATTCCAATTCCAAAGAAAGGCAGTGTCAAATAATGCTCAAACTACTGTACAATTGTGCTCATTTCACATGCTAGCAAGGTTATGCTCAAAATTCTGCAAGCTAGGCTGTGGCAGTATGTGAACCAAGAACTTCCAGATGTACAAGCTGGGTTTTAAAGAGACAGAGGAACCAGAGATCAAATTGCCAACATTTGTTGGAACATGGAGAAAGCAAGAGAATTCCAGAAAAACGTCTACTTCTGCTTCACTGACTACACTAAATCCTTTGACCGTGTGAATCACAACAAATTGTGGAAAATTCTTATAGAGATGGGAGTAGCAGACTACCTTACCTGTGTCTTGAAAAACCTAAATACAGGTCAAGAAGCAACAGTTAGAACCAGACTTGAAACAACTGACAGGTTCCAAATTAGGGAAGGACTACAACAAGGCTATATATTGTCACCCTGCTTATTTAACTTATATGCAGAGTACATCATGCAAAATGCCAGCTGGATGAATCACAAGCTGGAATCAAGATTGCTGGGAGAAATAGCAACAGATATGCAGATGACCCCACTGTAATGGCAGAAAATTAAGAGAAACTAAAAAGCCTCTTGATAAGGGTGAAAAAGAAGAGTGAAAAAGCTGGCTTGAAGCCCAACATTTAAAAAACAAAGATAATGGCATCCAGTCCATCACTTCATGGCAAGTAGAAGGGGGAAAAGTGGAAGCAGTGATGGATTTTATTTTCTTGGGCTCCAAAATCACCATGGATGGTGACTGCAGCCACTAAATTAAAAGGTACTTGCTTCTTGGAAGGAAAGTTATGACAAATCTAGATAATATGTTAAAAAGCAGAGACATCACTTTGCTGACAAACATCTGTGTAGTCAAAGCCATGATTTTTTTCAATAGTCATGTATGTATGTGAGAGTTGGACCACAAAGAAGGCTGAGCACCAAAGAATTAATGCTTTTGAATTGTGGTGCTGGAGAAGACTCTTGGATTACAAGTACATCAAATCAGTCAATCCTAAAGGAAATCAACCCTGAATATTCATTGGAAGGACTGCTACTGAAGCTGAAGCTCCACTCTGGCCACCTGATGTGAAGAGCCGGCTCACTGGAAAAGACCCTGATGCTGGGAAAGATTGAAGGACAAAGGAGAAGGGGGAGACAGAGGATGAGATGGTTCAATAGTATCACCAACTCAGTGGACATGAAATTGAGCAAACTCCGGGAGATAGTAGAGGATAGAGGAGCCTGGCCTGCTACAGTCCATGGAATCTGAGTCAGACACAATTTAATGACTAAACAACAGCACAGAACTCTGGCCCTAGCCATTAGAGAATAAATATTTTTCTGAAACATACATGAGACATTTACAAAAACTGACCAAAACTATGTCATATAATCAGTTTCAGCATATTTCAGGGAATCGATAGATACAGGCCATGCTGTCACATAAAATAAACACATTAAAGCTAAATGGATAAAGAAGATGTGCTGTGTAAATTAATATAAATATATAATAGAATAATGCTCAGTCATACAAAAATAAACTTTTCCATTTGCAGCAACATGGATGAACTTAGAGGATATTACGCTGTCAGAAGAAGAAAGCCAAATACTGTATGCTATTACTTATATGTGAATCTAAAAACTGCAACAAACTAGTGAATAAAACAAAAAGAAGCAGACTCACAGATATTGAGGACAAACTAGTTGTTATCAGTGGGGAGAGGGAAGTAGGGAGGGACAGTTAGAGGGGTAGGTGATTTTTTTTTTTAAAAAGAGTTATTATGGAATTATACAAAATCATGTGTGTGAAACTTTTGAAAGCTGCAAACACTATAGAATTTAAACAATCTCTTTCATTCAATAAAAAAATGTAAATCAAAGCTATAATGAAATATCACCTCACAATGGTTAGAATAGCCACCATCAAAAAATCTACAAACAATAAATGCTTAGAGAGGGTATGAAGAGAAGGGAACCCTCCTTCACTATTGGTGGGAATGTGAATTGGTACAGCCACTAAGGAGAGCAAAATATGGAGTTTCATTCAAAAAACTAAAAATAGAACTACCATATGATCTAGAATTCCACTCCTAGACATATATTTGGAAAACGAGTAATTCAAAAAGATACATGCACCCCAATGTTCATTGCAGCACTATTTACAATAATCAAGACATGGAACAACCTAAATGTTCATCAATAGAGGAATGGATAAAGAAGATGTGGTACATATATACAATGGAATATTATTCTGACATAAAAATGAACAAAATAATACCATTTGCAGAGACGTGAATAGACCTAGAGATCATCAAACTGAGTGAAGTACATCAGACAGAGAAAGAAAAATATTATATGATATTGCTTATAAGTGGAATCTAAAGAAGTGGCTAAAGAAATCATGCATGGATGTGAGAGTTGGACTATAAAGAAAGCTGAGCACCAAGAATTGATGCTTTTGAACTGTGGTATTGGAGAAGACTCTTGAGAGTCCCTTGGACTGCAAGGAGACCCAACCAGTCCATCCTAACGGAAATCAGTCCTGAATATTCATTGCAAGGACCGATGCTAAAGCTGGAACTCCAATACTTTGGCCACCTGATGCAAAGAACTGATTCCTTGGAAAAGATCCTGATGCTGGGAAAGATTGAAGGCAGGAGGAGAAGAGGATGACTGAAGATGAAGTGATTGGATGGCATCACCGACTCAGTGGACACAAGTTTGAGCAAACTCCGGGAGTTGATGATGGACAGGGAAGCCTGGTATGCTATAGTCCACGGAGTTGCAGAGTCAAGACATGACTAAGCGACTGAGCTGACTGAATTGACTGAAAGAAGTGGCAAAAAGTGAACCTCTTTACAAAATAGAAGTTGATTCACATATATAGAAACCAAACCTGTGGTTAACAGGGGAGAAAGGAGAGCAGCGATAAATGGAGAGACTGGGATTGACATATACACACTACTATTAATATATAGAGAATAAATAGCTAATAAGAATGTACTGAACAGCACAGGGAACTCTATTCAGTACTCTGTAATGACCTATATGGGAAAAAAAATCTAAAAAGAGTGGATATAAATGTATGTATAACTAACTCACTCTGCTATATAGTAGAAACTAATACAACATTGTAAATCAACTATGCTCTAATTTTAAAATTTTAATTAATAAAATAAATTTTAAAAATAATAAAAATAAACAAGTTAAAAATCTATGCGACTAGAAATTCAGAAACATTCCCCCAAATAATTCATGGGATGCTAAAGAAATTATAATGAAAAATTTTCAAATACTTAGAATGAAGAACAAAAACACTATTTTCAAAGCAAAAACTGAAGGAGAAATGCTTAGCCTTAAAATACTTTCAATATACAGGAAGAAAGGCAAAAAATAAGTGAACTTCAAGAAGTTTTGCACCAACTTGATATAATACTCAGATGGTAAAGAATCTGCCTGCAATGCAAAAGACCCTGGTTCAGTCCCTGGGTTGGGAATATACCCTGGAGAAGGGAATGGCAACCTACTCCAGTATTCTTACCTGGAAAATCCCATTGACAGAGGAAGCCGGTGGGCTACAGCCCATGGTATTGCAAAGAGTTGGACACAACTGAGCCACCAACACAAGAAGTTTTGCACCAACCTTATAGAATACTACTAGCTTCATCAGTGCCCTAGCCTCCCTTCCCTTGACCCAGACTTCTAGGATGAGTGCTCTGTCACCCAAGGAGGTTCAGCAGTAGCGATTGATGATATACAGAGTCACATGGCAGTGACACACAGCCTGGTCCTGAAGTCACACTCTGAGGCTTTCCTGGCCTGCACTTACTCTAGGAAATAAGAAAAAAGAAGGAAAACTGGAAGGATTTTTTTTTTTCAACAATGTGAATAGGTCAAGAATTTGGAAAATTCTTTTTCTTTGATCCCTAACCAAAGTAACATCAATCTCCACCACAGTCAACCATGCATAACTATCCAGTTTATAATTTGGAATCTAGTAGAAAAAAATGTAATGAACTGTACGTCACATTGGCCACAGCTAAATGCCTACCATCACCTTTATTGATTTAAAGTTTGGATTCACTAAATGTGTCTTTGGAAAAATCACTTAAATTATTCCCTTTCCTCATTTAATTTCTTCAAGATTAAAACTATGATATGTTTCTCTTAAAATATACATACTATATAGAAAATAAATAACCAAAAAGGACTACTATATAACACAGGGAACTAAGCTCAATATCTTGTAGTAACCTATAAGAGAAAAGAATGTGAAAACAGAAAGTATATGTGTGTGTATATATATATATATGGGCTTCCCTGATAGCTCAGTCAGTAAAGAATCTGCCTGCAATGCAGGAGATGCCAGTTCGATTCCTGGGTCGGGAAGATCCGCTGGAGAAGGGATAGGCTACCCACTCCAATATTCTTGGGCTTCCCTTGTGGCTCAGCTGGTAAAGAATTTGCCTGCAGTGCAGGAGACCTGGGTTCGATCTCTGGGCTGGGAAGATCCCCTGGAGAAGGGAAAAGCTACCCACTCCAGTATTCTGGCCTAGAGAATTCCATGGACTATGTGGGGTTGAAAAGGGTATGCCACAACTGAGAGAATTTCACTTTCATATATAATTGAAAAAAAGAGTTTCAAGCCAAACTTGTGTACTGGTTGTAATATATTATCTATTGGTTGTAATATATTATCTATTGGTTGTAATAGATGTAATATATTATCCACTTGGTTGTAATATATTATCTATTTATATATTGTGAATTCAATTAACTAATGCTTTGATAAGATATTAATATTAATAATCATAATAAATATTGGCCTATTAAAGAAAAACTATGATACTTTTCTCAGATGATTCCTGGTGAGGATGAGATGATAAAAATAATACAGCACAGGGTCTTGTGGATGCCAATAGTTATTATTTCATAGTTTTTTCTGCCTCAGAAAGACATCTGATCAACAAAATAGCTAAAATACATTTGACATCAACCTGAATTGAAGGTCTTAACATGTCAGAAGAGAAAATGGGGCAAAATGTTGGTCAGTATTGAAACTGAAAGGAAGATATGAGAGTCACCAAGGCAAACATCAACAGTGCCCAGAAGAGCCCCATCCAGGGTCTGTCTTGTCCAGTAACAATAGCTACAAAAGTCCAGCACGGACTGGACAAACCAGGCCAACCAACCACAAGCCTTTCCATCTGGGCAGTATTTTTGATAGAGTTGAGAGTCTCCACCCACCCCTCAACACTTGTCAAAGTCTGGGGAACTCTAACAGTAACAATCTTGCCATTTGTCCTAGAAGACCCTGCTGAGATAGAAATCATAAGAGAATATAAATCCTATGAAGTAAATAGCTGTGTTGCTACTAATCAAAAAGAATGGGAATTCCACAATTAAGTTCCAATGTGGAGAACAGGAAGAATATCATCTAGTGTATGAGCGTGGACTTCAGACCTGGGTTAGAATTTCTACCTCTAGTTGTGTGACCTTAGACAAGTTATTTATGCTTTCTTGAAGCTGTTCCCTTGTGTACAAAATACAGGTGAAAAATATCTACCTCACACGGTAAGATGAGGTTTCATGAGTACTTGAGCATTGGATGAATGGCAGCAATTATTTATGAGAGGAAAAAGTAGGTCTGGCTTTTTCCTCAGCTTTCTGGCTGAAGAGGACAGACCTGAACAGGGAGCCATTGCAGGGGAGACAGTGTCTACTAAAAACACCATAAGCATTCAAGTCTCCACTGAAAAGTCATGAGGAAAGGGGTACGTGGACCAAGAAGTGGGACACGGAGGACTTGTTTCTCCCCTTTGAGGGTGGAGTCTCAGACTAGGCCTGAGAGAGAGATAATGTTCTTTATTCGAAGTAAAGGCAGTTTAGTCCTAGGAAAATCTAACCACGTAGGGTCGCTGGTGAAGTAACTGGTCAAATAGCCTGGGCCTGTTTTGAGTCTTGGCTGAGGGTGAAAAGCAAATTGCTTCCCATGACATACCTCCTATTTCCCAAGCGGGGCCTACCTACTGAACACTACACATAAATCCCAGATGAAAGCAGTGCACCGGTTTCCCAGTAATGTAACTTTCCCAAACGCTGCACACACAGATTTATAGTAACACTGGGCAGCCATGCAAAAGGTTGCATTGTGTTCAGTAGTATTGCTTCTAATTTCAGGAGGATTTCGGGTGAGGACCTTTGAAGTGGGTGCTTGACTCATGCATCTGTAAATTCCTCATTTTCCACAGTTATTAAAACACCCGTCAGTGCCAGGTTATGCCATTGTTCATTCACTCCTTTGGCACGCCAGCGTGGGGGTGGATGCCAACCACACAGCAGCCACAGAGGCACAGAAAAACAGTAGGTGAGGCGGGCAGGCGTCATGGAGGCTAGGGACTGCATGCCAAAGGGACACACGCTTGGGGGCAGTCATACTGTCACCACTTAGAAGTCCTTTAACTCCTTGGGGCTGTTGAAAGATCCCCCTGGCCTTCTTCAGCAACATGGATATGGACCTAGAGATTGTCATACTAAGTGAGGTAAGTCAGACAGAGAAAGACACGCATCACATAATATCACTTACACATGGGATCTTGCAGGAAATGGCAACCCACTCCAGTATGCTTGCTCGGAAAATTCCATGGGCAGAGGAGCCTGGGGGGCTGCAGTCCATTGGGTCGCAAAACAGTTGGACATGACTGAGCTACTGAACAACAACAATCTGTGGAAGACACACAAAAAAATGATACAAATGAACTTATTTACAAAATAGAAACAGACTCACAGACATAGAAAACAGAGCTACCAAAAGGAAACCATGGAGATGGGAGAAATTAGGAGTGTGATATTAACAGAGTCACAGTACTGCGTATTACTTAAAAGAGATAACCAACAGGGACCTACTGTATAGCAGAGGGAACTATATGCAATATTTTGTAACAAGATATAAAGGAAAAAATCTGGAAAAGAATATGTGTGTATATATATATATATATATGTGTGTGTATAATTGAATTACTTTGCCATACACCTGAAATTAACACAATGTGGTAAATCAACTATACCTCAATTTAAAAACAAAAATCCCCTGAGATCTGGAAGAGAACATGAAAACAAGCTGAGTTCATCAAGAGATGACTTTCTTCATCTAGTAAGTCTTCGATTTTTAGAAATTGTCAAAGCATTCTGCACACTAAAATTGGCAAACATTTGACTGTTCCTCACCCAGTATTTCTGCCCTGGCCCCATTCCATGGGTCAGAGAGGGAGTATCTAGTAGGGTCTCCTCAGGTCATAGGCAGAAGGCATATTTCTATTTAGGGGATCGGCCCTGGCCACAGAAATAGGTGTTAGAACCAGAACGACATGTTTGCCTTAATTAGTTCTTTTCCTTGGAATGTAACACACTGCATGTAAGCTACTCTGTTCTTCCATAGCCAAGACCGCCACTGCTAATTATCATTATAATGTTTTAATAGCTATTTCCCCAGCAGAGAATTCAAAATTCTTTAGTACATTATCTCCTTTCTCTTCAAAATACCTTTATGAAATAACTGGAGGAAAGCTATTATTATCTCATTCTAACAAAATTTGACTGAGAAGGCAAAAACCTAGACCTTTGAATAGAGCATGGCCAGAAACTAATCAAACTAATTTTTAGGTGAAGCTTGTGAAATCAGCTTCATTATGTCTGTAGTAATACCTGCTACCTCCCTCACCATCAAGTTTTCGATCATTTACCCAAGACTAACTGCCCTGGCCTGAAACACAGACGTGACTGAATAGAAACATCATCCATTCTAAGAAAGGTTACCTGCCACCAAAAAGTACCTATTAATAGGCAGATGGTGTGCCTCTTTAAAAAAGTCAGTCAGAACACATCTAATTGTCTAATACAGGGTTAATTAACAGCACTCCAAGTGTTTTTCTGTTGGCCGCTTAGCATGTGGAATCTTAGTTCCCCGACCAGGGATCGAATCCATGCCCCCTGTATTGGATGCACGGAGCCACTGGACTGCCAAGGAAGCCCCAGTACTGACACTTTCGATAATCTTTTGACGTGGGGGGTGGTCCAGTGCATTTTAGATGTTGAGCAGCACCTCTGGCTCCACCTACTAGAAGCCAGCAGCATCTTCCCCAGTTGAGATAACTGAAAATATCCTCAGACGTTCCCCAACGTTCCTTCAGGAGGGAAGAAGGGGAGACAAAACCATCCACCATTGAGAAATGCTGCCCTAATCAACCAAAAGCAAGTAACAATGGAGCACTAGCCTCAGCCTGACATTATAGTAACCAGATGCTGGAGGCTAATAAATAACATGTTCTTGTTTTCATGAGACTGAACGTAAAGACAGAGCTTACCTCCAGTATACTGGAGGTTGAGAACTGAGAGTCTATGCAAAGGAGGGAAGGTGGGAGGGACAAATTAGGGGTATGGGATTAACAGGTACAGACTACCATGTGTGAAATAGATAGGCAATGAGGACACACTGCATAGCACAGGAATTAGAGCCATTAACTTAAAACAACCTATAATAGAGTATAATCTGTAAAAATGCTGAATTACTATGCTATACACCTCAAACTAATATAATATTATAAATCAACTATACTTCAACAAATAATAGTAATAAAAAGGGTCTATGCAAAGGGAATTCTGAGATGGGAAATCACAGTTGTTCAGAACAAACTTCATGCACAGTGTAGGCTATGAGTTAGACTTGAAAATGTGCAGATCTTGAAACATTAAATGATGAAAGACTTTAGGCCATAGCTGAAGGGAAAAGATTATAAACAAGGATCTGAATACCAAAAGGAGCACAGGAAAGACAGACTGCCATCTGACAGGTGCTAGGGACTGGTCTCCTTCGGCTGGATCAATGTCAAATGGAAGGGGAGTGTCAAACACTGGTCAAATCTCTGCCCCATCTTATTAGTTGCACTTGCTTAGAAGATATAGAGGGCAGGCTTTCAAATTGGCTGATGAAAGGAACCTAGAAGTAATTGTCAGTACAGTGGATGGCAAGATCAGTCTTCAAAAAGATCTTCAGCACCTGAAGCAATGGGTTGAATTTCATAAAATGTTATTTAACTGTGCCAAATGTAAGATCCAAGCTTGCATCCAAAAAAAAACCTGACTGCAAAAATAGAGTATGGAGGTAACAAAGTGTAGCAAAACAAATGTTAAAAAAAGAAAAAAGATTACAGATTTTGTCAGCAGTGTCTTCAATGGAAGTCAACTATAAAATATTAATGCCTCCTTCCTGACACACTAAAAAAAAAAATGTAATGAAATTCTAGTTTCCATTAATAGAAGTATAATATCTAGAATGAGGGAGGTGACGTCCCCTTTTGAATATGCATTTAGAAACCACAGGTGGATTACTGTATTCACCTTTTTAAAGCTTATAGACAAACTGGAACATATTCAAAGAATAGCAAGCCCAGTACGGAAGAAACATGAAATCAGACCACATGAGGAATTTGAATTTTTAATCAGGAGACAAGATAAACCTGCAAACATGATAGCTATTTTTGCATATTTAGGGACAGAATTAGAATCAGTAGGCAGAAGTTATAAGGAATTAAATTTTGGATCAAATATAAAAAATAACTTTCCTATGCTTGAGGTTGCCCAAAGATGTTTTCTCAAGAGGAAGTGGGTTACCACCTGAGAACGTTCGCCAACATAAGCAAGATGACCACTGAACACAAAACTTAGTATCTCTATAAAGCTCCATTATCTGTCTGTAATTAGAGGTAAGAACAAAGAGTTTTATGAGATAATGAATGGCAAGAGATTTACATCTAGAAAGTACCTCAATAAATTGCATCTATTACTTTTCATTTGTTTTGGACAATCAACTCCCCACCTCCATCTATCAGAGAGCAGCAGACAGACCAACTAATGAATGGAGTTTCCAGCACAATATCTTTAACTATCACTGGAAAGAGACAGGATCTAAAACATGTGGTTATAGAAATTATAAACCTAGAACTCCAGTTTCTTAATTGCAGAGGTTAGGAAAGCAGTGACGTGGCATTTCTGCTTTCACAATATTGCAACCATGCAGTATAACCAACTTCTCTCATTTCCCAGTTTAATGTTTTTATTAAGGGCCTTTGTAACCATTTATCTTCATCCTCAGTGCAAGCGACCAAGCTACTCTCAGACTAGAGTAACTGAGAACAGGACATGTCCCCTGCATCCCCAGGGTAACATTATAACCCCGCCAGTGTTGCACCGCAAACCAGGGAGTGTTCCCCCCAGCTGACTCATGTGAACATGCGCCCTGCAGCCCACACAGGGAGAATGCTGCCCTGTTGCCCCTCCCCCACTTTATCCTGGTTTTGTGCAGCTTTACAGCAGCTGTCAGCTATGTTAACATCCTAGCAGATGTCCCGAATATTTCCTTACTCAAGATCTGATACAGGTCTAATCATAAAAAGAGTAAAATGCTACTCAGAATCTCAGAATATCCATGGCAAAATGAATGTAATTTGTCTTTGGTGTACGGTCTACCAGAAATTACCCTGCTGGTTAACAGTAGAATTCTTCCTTTGGTTGAAGCATTGCCAGGCTGCAATGGAGAACTGGCCTGCGATGCTAGGCTTTCTTCTTGACATCTGTAGGAGCACTCTTCTGTTTCTTCACCCGACTTGGGTAAAGCCCACATCCCACCCTTGCTTGCTGCCTGCCTCCTTAATGTACATTCTATTCGAGTCCAGAACTGGGACTAGGGTTAGGGCAGTGAGGCACCCAGGGCACAGAATGTCTGCACTCATATCTCAGGCTCTCCAGCCTGAATGTCCTACTTCCCTCTCACTCAAAGAATGAATTCATGTGCTACCTCCTTTTGAAAGTCTTCTGTGGTATACACTATCATATGTGAATAGTTAGTGGGAAGCTGTTAAAGTAACACAAGGAGCCCAGGCTGGTGCTCAGTGATGACCTAGAGGGGTGGGATGGATGGAGGGAAGGGAGGGAAGGGACACGTGTCCAAGTGTGACTGATTTGCATTATTGTAGAGCAGAAGCCAACACAAAATTGTAAAGCAATTGTCTACCAATTAAAAAATAAATACAACTTTTTAAAGTTAAAAGAAAATAGTCTTTCATGGTCCATCTAGTTGGAGGCTACCTCTGATCTACCCCACCCCCACCTCTGCCCTCCCAAATTCCCACTAAAATCTACTTGAAGACCACTTAAAGCACATAAAACTGTTTACCTTGATTTATAATTATTTAAACATTAAAGTTAGTTGTGACAGAGGCTGTTAATGTCCAACCCCTATATCCACATTCCCTTCACTTAGTAGCAGAACCTTGATAAACAGCTGGATATATCAATCCAGCCTCTCCTGAAGCTTGTGAACTTTCTTTGAAGCTCATTATAACCATCAGTTATCATGTAGTATAGAGTATATAATGTAGTATAGAATGCCCAGAAAAATCTCAAGGAAAGAGAGTGGCTACACTCTTCTCCTTCTTCCTATATATCTTTGTGTATGGAAAACAAGTGTGATGTCTGGAATTCCAGTGGCCAACTTGAACCACATGGTCAATGGTCTCATTCTAGGCAGTTGACGAGGAAAGTTAGAAGATCCTGAAACACTAGTATACTGTGGAGTCTGTATATCAGCTCTAGACTGCCTCCCTCAAAACTTCTTTTACAAGGAAGAGAGATAAACTTACACATCATTTAAGCCACTGACACATGCACCAAACTTAATTTTAACTAACAAAGATTTTTATACCAAAAGGGGACTGCTGCTTTAGCTAAACTATAGGATTCACTTAAAGGACATGGTTGGATGACATCAGCAATGACAAAACTATTGCAGACTGGAAAGTTGGCAATCCTGGTAAAACAGTAGCCAGCAGAACCCAGGAAGGGACAAACAAAGGGTTGTGACGTTCACGAAAATAATAGGACATTTTTAGAGTGTTAGTGTGTGTTGGCTAATTCTAAACACTGCCAGTAATATTCTACAAAAAAGACGAGCCCAGATTAGAGCTAGCCAATCTGCCATCAGGGTGGGAAGGAAGACAGCTTTGTTAAGAGCCTATAGCCAGCAGACTAAGTCTTACTTGGAGTCTTTTCAGACTGAAGAAGCTGTGTGCTTCTTACTTCAAAGTGAAGCTATTATAAGCCATGGCCAGAGGCAGAAGCAAAAGCAGCCTTCAGGGGAGATAAACCCATGGCCTTTTGCTTTTGTTGGGTACAGTGTACTTCCTTTAAGAGTTTTCTGTCAAATGTGGAAGCAGTTAATTAGCAAGACCGTTCATGCCTTTTTTCCCAAATAGTCTCAGTTTGGGAGAGGGGTAGTTGGCAAAGAACAGAGGGCTGTATGTAATAGAAGAGAGTCTTCAGGCTCAAAAACCTTATTAAGACAAGGTATCTGATTCTGGGTTACCCACACACAGAATAGAAGAGCAGCAAGTAAATTGGAAGCCCCTTGGGTTTGTAGGACTTGTATTGCCCATAAAACCCTACGCTAGCCAGCAGTATTGTGATATTAATCTCTTAAGCAATCCCTGAGTCCTCAAGCTTATCCCCAAAAAGAGGTGAAATAGGAATTCAACCCCTAAGAAAAGCCCACTCTTGAATGCCCACCTTAGAAAGACCATATAGAAGAGTCGACCAGGAAGAGCATCCCAGAGAGAGAGCCCGTGGCATTGAGGACAATGACCATGGAAATCACTCAACTGCCTGGGCTAGGGTCTTCACTATTCTCAACCAACATGATTTAGAAATTGCTCTGGCGAATTCCCTGGTGGTCCAGTGCAGGGTGCCCAGATTCAATCCTGGTCTGGGTAACTAAGATCCCACACGTCACGCATGTGGCCAAAAAAAAAACAGGAAAAAAAAATTGCTATAGCCCAGAGTCTTTGATTTTCTGCATTTAAGTTATACTGCAGTCTTTGTGTTTCTAACCTACTGTTGAATATTGGGCATGGCAGATGGGTAGTAACTTTTTGTCAGACCATGATGATCTCCTCTGATATCTAAGGGAGCTGACTATGCAGGCAGAAATCCTTAACCTTGAACTGGAGGCTCTAACTGCATTGCATTTCAGAGTATCTCCCTTGAGGAAGAAAGGAAAGGAGTGATGCATTCTTCAGGAGTCAGTGGGGTAGATTGGCAGACACTGACAGTTTCCTACTCACCCTTTCTTCTTGTAACAGAACCCTGGGCTTTATTTAGGTAGACATGTTGCCTATTGAACAGACGGTAGGAAAACACTCAAAGTTTTTTATTAGAATTATGCTTTGGGAAGATTATGACCAACCTAGACAGCATATTAAAAAGTAGAGACATTACTTTGCCAACAAAGGTCCATCTAGTCAAGGCTATGGTTTTTCCAGTGGTCATGTATGGATATGAGAGTTGGACTATAAAGAAAGCTGAGCACAGAAGAATGGATGCTTTTGAACTGTGGTGTTGGAGAAGACTCTTGAGAGTCCCTTGTACTGCAAGGAGATCCAACCAGTCCACCCTAAAGGAAATCAGTCCTGGGTATTCATTGGAGGGACTGATGTTGAGGCTGAAACTCTAATACTTTTGCCACCTGATGCAAAGAGCTGACTCATTGGAAAAGACCCTGATGCTGGGAAAGATTGAGGGCAGGAGGAGAAGGGGACGACAGGATGAGATGGTTGGATGGCATCATTGACTCAATGGACATGGGTTTGGGTGGACTCTGGGAGTTGGTGATGGACAGGGAGGCCTGGCATGCTATGGTTCATGGGACACAAAGAGTTGGACACGACTGAGTGACTGAACTGAACTGAACTTGGGAAGATTTATCTAGCAACAGGAGATAGTATTCATTAAAGGAGAGAAAGACTGAAAGAATGGATTTTGGCTAGAAGGCTATTGCAATATTCAAAGAAGAATTAATGAAACCTACATAAAGCTGGATGCAAGGGAAATAGAAGAGAAGGGGACAAAGAAATACAAAGGTAGTTATGGTTCAACTTGGTGATGAGACATGGGGAGCAGAGCAAGGTAAAATGTTAGATATGGCTTCACAGTCCCATTTTAGTGTCAAGGAAATGGTCATACCAGGAACAGAAACACAGAAGGCAGGAGGAAGAGCAGATTGGTAACAAACAAGATAAACTCTGATCAGAATACATGAATGTGCATTGCTGGCAAGATACTCACATTGATATCATTACCAAATTAGATGTGAGGCCCCCTTCAGGGTCCTAGCTGAACCAAATCCTCCTGGCTTGGTCAAGGAGTTCTTTCCCCCTTTGGATCCTTGGGTCAAGAAAGTCCCCTGGAGAAGGAAATGGCAACCCACTCTAGCATTCATGCTTGGAGAATCCCAAGGACAGAGGAGCCGGTGGGCCACAGTCCATGGGGTCACACAGAGTCAGAAACGACTGGGACTAACACTTCAGCCTACTTTGCTGGCCATCTTGAATCTAGCCGGTTCAGTCTAGTTTTGGCTTTGTGGCATCCTGTTGATAAAACACAACTAGCTTGTATGGTTAACTACAGTTTCTGTGCCTGGGACTGGGCTGCATGGCATAGGCAAGAGTATCTGACACTTGAAGCATCAGATTTGAAGTCAGTGAGGATGGAGAGAGGTAAACTACAAACTGGAAAATCCTCTGCCAAGGATGATAAATGAAACAGAGAAGAAAGAAAGATCACTGGGAGCAAGTTAGTTGGTAAAAGAGTAGGAAACCAAAATTGTCTTACCTGATTGGAAAATGGCTTTCAAAAGTCATTTGAATAGAATTTGCATCCTACTGTTGCGTGAAAATTATATAAATCTTCATCATGTTGAATTGGTTCATAATGCTTTTCAGGTCTACTATCTTCTACTTTTCTATACATTCATTCTATTCATTTCTGAGAGTCCGATATTAAAGCTCCAACAAAAAATCTTAATTTATCTACTTAAATCAAACAATTGCAATATATAGTGGAACCACATGTATCCTTGTTCTGTATTTTCCAAGTCTCCCATAAGTGTGCTATCATATTTTCATGATTTAAAAAATGAAAAAGAAGGATTTAAAAAAGAGAGATGATTAATTTAGAATGAGGCCATTAGGGTGGGCCCTAATTCAGTCTGACTCATGTCCCTATAAGAAAAGGAAATTTGAACACAAGGAGTCACCAAGGCTGCACAGGCACAGAGGAAAGAGCATGAGAAGAGGCAGCGAGGGGCAGCCATCTGCAAGCCAGCAAGAGGCCTCTGAGAACTCAACCCTTCATCTTCAACTTCTAGTTTCCAGGACTGTGAGGAAAATAAGTTTCTTTTGTTCAGCGTACCCAGTTTGTTGTATTTTGTGACATCAACCCTAGAAGACAAATACATTTGGAAACTTATAAGAAAATAAAGCTCTTAAGGTCCACCCTAGACCTGCAGAACCAGAAACACTGGGGATGAGGGCCAGCAATCTGTGTTCTAACAGATTCAGAATCTTCAGGTGATTCTGCTGCTGCTGCTGCTGCTGCTAAGTCGCTTCAGCCGTGTCCGACTCTGTGCGACCCCACAGACGGCAGCCCAACAGGCTCCCCGTCCCTGGGATTCTCCAGGCAAGAACACTGGAGTGGGTTGCCATTTCCTTCTCCAATGCATGAAAGGGAAAAGTGAAAGTGAAGTCGCTCAGTCGTGTCTGACTTTTAGCAACCCCATGGTCTGCAGCCTACCAGGCTCCTCCATCCATGGGATTTTCCAGGCAAGAGTAGTGGAGTGGGGTGCCATTGCCTTCTCCCAGGTGATTCTGAGGCACAGCTAAACTTAAGAACCACTGGTCTAGAATATTCTAAGCTCAAGAATAGAGGAGGCTAAAATTAATGATATTTTTCTCTTTTATTCTCAGGTATCACATTCTTTATAAAGAATTATTTCGAAAGATATAAGCATCTGAATTCAGAGTTCCAAAGAATAGCAGGAAGAGATAAGAAAGCCTTCCTCAGCGATCAATGCAAAGAAATAGAGGAAAACAACAGAATAGGGAAGACTAGAGATCTCTTCAAGAAAATTAGAGATACCAAGGGAACATTTCCTGGAAAGATGGGCTCAATAAAGGACAGAAACGGTATGGACCTAACAGAAGCAGAAGATGTTAAGAAGAGGTGGCAAGAATACACAGAAGAACTGTACAAAAAAGATCTTCATGACGCAGATAATCATGATGGTGTGGTCACTGACCTAGAGCCAGACATCCTGGAATGTGAAGGCAAGTGGGCCTTAGAAAGCATCACTATGAACAAAGCTAGTGGAGGTGATAGAATTCCAGTTGAGCTATTCCAAATCCTGAAAGATGATGCTGTGAAAGTGCTGCACTCAGTATGCCAGCAAATTTGGAAACCTCAGCAGTGGCCACAGGACTGGAAAAGGGCAGTTTTCATTCCAATTCCAAAGAAAGCCAATGCCAAAGAATGCTCAAACTACCGCACAATTGCACTCATCTCACATGCTAGTAAAGTAATGCTCAAAATTCTCCAAGCCAGGCTTCAGCAATACGTGAACCGTGAACTTCCAGTCGTTCAAGCTGGTTTTAGAAAAGGCAGAGGACCCAGAGACCAAATTGCCAACATCCACTGGATCATAGAAAAAGCAAGAGAGTTCCAGGAAAACATCTATTTCTGCTTTATTGACTATGCCAAAGCCTTTGACTGTGTGGATCACAATAAACTGTGGAAAATTCTGAAAGAGTTGGGAATACCAGACAACCTGACCTGCCTCTTGAGAAATCTGTATGCAGGTCAGGAAGCAACAGTTAGAACTAGACATGGAACAACAGACTGGTTCCAAGTAGGAAAAAGAGTACTTCAAGGCTGTATATTGTCACCCTGCTTATTTAACCTATATGCAAAGTACATCATGAGAAACGCGGGGCTGGAAGAAGCACAAGCTGGAATCAAGATTGCTGGGAGAAATATCAATAACTTCAGATATGCAGATGACACCACCCTTATGGCAGAAAGTGAAGAGGAACTAAAAAGCCTCTTGATGAAGGTGAAAGAGGAGAGTGAAAAAGTTGGCTTAAGACTCAACATTCAGAAAACGAAGATCACGGCATCTGGTCCCATCACTTCATGGGAATAGATGGGGAAACAGTGGAAACAGTGTCAGACTTTATTTTTTGGGGCTCCAAAATCACTGCAGATGGTGATTGCAACCATGAAATTAAAAGACGCTTA
>NW_011475879.1:0-10593 GCF_000754665.1 Bison bison bison
GCTAAATGGGAAAAAAAAAATTTTTTCCTTCATGTTTAAGTCAGAAACCTGGGGTGTTTTTATTTTTCTTCATATGAAGACTTAGAAGTCAAACTCACATAACTACTGAGACGAGCCACAGTTGAGTAGCTTGCTAGTCACTTGTGCCGAGCAGTTACCACACTGGAGCCTCTGGGTCCAAAAGGTGTGATAAGTGAGAGGCAGAAAGGAGATAAAAAGTGAGTTTTCAGCTGGGATTTTCCAGGCAGGAATTCTGGAGTGGATTTCCAGGCCCTGGGATCTTCCCAACCCAGGGATCCAACCCAGGTCTCCTGCATTTCAGGTGGATTCTCTCCCATCTGAGCACCAGAGAAGCCCTCTTTGGGATGGGATATAATATTAAAACATCATTCACTGTGTGTCCAAAATTCAGAAGTAACTGGGTGTCCTGGACTTTATCCAACCCTGAATTCTGTTTAGTAAAACTGCAAGTGTGAGGCAGCAAAAGGCAGGTGCTCTGTAGAACACTTTCCACTCTGCTTGGTTGCCTTAACTCATTATTTTTCATTGATTCTGCAAATCGCTGGTATGCCCACACTCACTGGCCTGGGAAATCAGTTAAAACTACATTCATGAGTCCCAAGAGCTCCCAGGGGTCGCACCAGAGGTCAGGCTGCAGCCCTTCAGCAAGGGTCAGCCGTGACATCACCAACCAGGGAGTGGTCATGTTGAAACACAGAAGCAATCTTCCTTTCAAGAAGGTTTTGCTTAAAAAAAAAAAAAAAGTGTTTGTTTTCCCACCAAGGCACTAGAAACAGGGTCTTCCCTAGTGGTCCAGTGACTAAGACTTCATACTCTTATTGCAGGGGACCAGAGTTCGATCCCTGGTGAGGGAATTAGATATCACATGCTACAGCTAAGACTTCTCCTGCCGCAATTGAAGATCCACCTGGTGCTGCAACTGAGATCTGCTTCAGTCAAATAAATAAAGATTGCATGTTTTTTTTTTTTTTTTAAAGTAAGAAAGAGTCTGCACAAATGAACAGCCATGATAAATGTGGACTACAAGTAACTTTTCTTACTCCTGTTCAGGGAGAAAGACTTAGCAATGGTCTCCTTGCGGCTTCCAGGCAAAGGAGGACAGCCCTTCTTGGAAGCATCGAAGGGTGCACAATTAGTGAATGCATCGTGAGATGACTCGAGTCGTTTTTAGAACTTGAGAGCTGTCTGGAAATTCACATAAAATTCCAAGTGTGGAAACCAAGCCCGGTGTTCTGTTTACTCTAGTCCAAAAATTCCCAAGTGTTGTCTCAGGGCGAGGCAGTTCAAAGCCTGGGATGAACATCAAATTGTGTGGCGCTGAGCAAGCGGACAAAATGGTTCGCTGGTAGCGGGATTCGGCAGGAGGATGAATCACTTGGCAATGGCAACATGATCAAAGCTGTCTACAACACTTCGAACCAGGAGGAGTAAAGCCCAAAAAGGAAGGAAAAAATGATCTAGGGATAGCCACAATTAATGCGATCTTTTTTCTTTTTTCTAATCATGAAAAATCGTTCGAGAGAAACTTTCTTACAGAAGGAACAGAGAACCTTTGTGCTATTCTTTATTAAATTAAATTAATTTACTTACTGGGCTCAAGGTTCAAAGCACTTCAGTTCAGTTCAGTTCAATTCAGTCGCTCAGTCATGTCCGACTCTTTGTGACTCCGTGAATCGCAGCACGCCAGGCCTCCCTGTCCATCACTATCTCCCAGAGTTCACTCAAACTCATGTCCATCGAGTTGGTGATGCCATCCAGGCATCTCATCCTCCGTCGTCCCCTTTTCCTCCTGCCCCCAATCCATCCCAGCATCAGAGTCTTTGTCAATGAGTCAAGTCTTCGCATGAGGTGGCCAAAATACTGGAGTTTCAGCTTTAGCATCACTCCTTCCAAAGAACACCCAGGGCTGATCTCCTTTAGAATGGACTGGTTGGATCTCCTTGCAGGCCAAGGGACTCTCAAGAGTCTTCTCCAACACCACAGTTCAAAAGCATCAATTCTTCGGGGCTCAGCTTTCTTCACAGTCCAACTCTCACATCCATACATGACCACAGGAAAAACCATAGTCTTGACTAGATGGACCTTTGTTGGCCAAGTAATGTCTCTGCTTTTCAATATGCTATCTAGGTTGGTCATAACTTTTCTCCCAAGGAGTAAATGTCTTTTAATTTCATGGCTGCAATCACCATCTGCAGTGATTTTGGAGCCCCCCAAAAATAGTCTGACACTGTTTCCACTGTTTCCCCATCTATTTCCCTTGAAGTGAAGGGACCAGATGCCACGATCTTCGTTTTCTGAATGTTGAGCTGTAAGCCAACTTTTTCACTCTCCTCTTTCACTTTCATCAAGAGGCTTTTGAGTTCCTCTTCACTTTCTGCCATAAGGGTGGTGTCATCTGCATATCTGAGGTTATTGATATTTCTCCCAGCAATCTTGATTCCAGCTTGTGCTTCCTCCAGCCCAGTGCTTCTCATGATGTACTCTACATATAAGTTCAATAAGGAGGGTGACAATATACAACCTTGATGTACTCCTTTTCCTATCTGTTGTTCCATGTCCCATTCTAACTGTTGCTTCCTGACCTGCATATAGGTTTCTCAAGAGGCAGGTCAGGTGGTCTGGTATTCCCATCTCTTTCAGAATTTTCCACAGTTTGTTGTGATCCACACAGCAAAGGCTTTGGCATAGTCAATAAAGCAGAAATAGATGTTTTTCTGGAACTCTCTTGCTTTTTCCATGATCCAGCGGATGTTGGCAATTTGATCTCTGGTTCCTCTGCCTTATCTAAAACCAGCTCGAACATCTGGAAGTTCACGGTTCACGTATTGCTGAAGCCTGGCTTGGAGAATCTTGAGCATTACTTTACTAGTGTGTGAGATGAGTGCAACCGCGTGGTAGTTTGAGCATTCTTTGGCATTGCCTTTCTTTGGGATTGGAATGAAAACTAACCTTTTCCAGGCCTGTGGCCACTGCTGAGTTTTCCAAATTTACTGGCATATTGAGTGCAGCACTTTCACAGCATCATCTTTCAGGATTTGAAATAGCTCAACTAGAATTCCAGCACCTCCACTAGCTTCAACACTCCGTTATTTAATGAGCACTCAAAAAAGATGTTTCTGTGCAGAACGAGGGCTGTCTTTCCGTTGGAACAAACTGGTTTTTTTTGTTTGTTTGTTTTTGTTTTTGTTTTTACTGTGTGCACGTTACTGGGTCCAAATGAACATCAGAATTCAGGAGAAGATGGAAATAACTCCAGCCCATCTGGGTTGTTCAGGCTTCCACTTGCTATTTCAACTTCTTAGCAGCAGGTACAAGTGAAGGCACCAGGAGGACTTGAAAGGTGTCCAGAATTCCACAGACACTCATCAAGTTCTCACAGGCTCTCTGTCTGGATGGGTATCACGATTCAGTCTCATTTTCCTGACATCTTGCCCACTTTATCTTGAGATTCTTTTATCCAACCAGCCAGAAAGTTCATTCCAAAATAGGAAGCACAAAAATGCCCTGAAAAACAAACAAACAAACAAAAAACCAGCCTGAACCTTGTCCTTAGATTTACAAACTAGTTTTTTTTTTTTTTTCTCCTTCTCTCTACCAGGAAGACATGAAGAAAACAGTCCATCAAATTCTCAAATGTGTTATTGGACATAAAGACTTCTTTCTCTAATAGGTTTTAAAAAAAAAGTATATATTGCCAAGTGTCTGCAGTTTCAAGGCAGTTTTAAGTCATGCTATATCCTTTCTTGAATTCTTGATGAAGGTGAAATAAAATCATTGCTAAAGTACTTAGTGCCTCAGAACTGTCCTGTTAAAGATGGTGAAAATGGTAAAATTGGGGTTCTGTACATTTTACTATGATAAAAAAAAATTTGAAATAGAAATACAAAAATGGAATAAAACCAAATGGCCATAAAATGTCATCTATGACACAGTTTTGATGGTGGGTCCTGTTCCTACATTCCTGGCACCTACCAGATGCCAAATGTGTTTTTCCTCCATGACCTGAATTGTTCCCCGTACTAAGTACATTTTTTTTTTGTCCAACTGGCCATTCTGCCCTACATGTGAATGGAACCGTAACTTAAATATGCTGTGAAAATCCAGGATCAGCTAGTCCATTCACATCATGGTCCAGTTATTTTGCCCTGTGGTACAGGCAATCAGAATTTCATGTCTATATTACCATAATAACCAGTTGCATCTTCGAATTCCACAGCTATCCTCAAATTTCCCCTTCTCTGTTGATAGTCATCAACCGTGTCTGTGTGTAATGGGAAATTGCAGTTCTCATTTTCACAAGGCATCACATTTTTTAATGAAGATATTTTTCTTTTTTCCCTACTGGGGTTGTTTAGTCACTAACAAGTAACTTACTTGTAGGTGTATTTTGCCTTTAAACATTCCATATAAAATGTCACACTTTTCCCGTCAGCCATACAGACAGCTGGCTTTGGGGATGGCTTTCAGCTGTGTGTTCCATTAGTTCTGGGTCTGCACTTGGCAGTCTGTGGACCTGGAGAGACGTGAAGGAGTCTACAGGGAAGGAGGGCGTTGCAGAACAGAGACTTAGTAAGACAAAGGGGCAGGGGTGGGGCGGGTGAGGACTCAGAAAGGGGCAGGAATGTGGATCATCAGTAGAGCAGGTAAGACTGCAGAGCCTGGGCAAGGTGGTCCAGGCCGAGGGGTGTAGGTCATACCCAGAACAGACTCTGGGTGCCACTGAATGATTTTCAGCAAGGAGGCATGTAGCAGGGTACGTGAAAGGGAAAGCATTAGTCGCTCAGTCGCATCCAACTCATTCAGTTCAGTTCAGTCGCTCAGTCGTGTCCGACTCTTTGTGACCCCACAGACTGCAGCATGCAAGCTTCCCTGTCTATCACCAACTCCTGGAGCTCGCTAAAACTCATGTGCATCAAGTCAGTGATGCCATCCAACCATCCTCGGTTGTCCCCTTTTCCTTTCACCTTCAATCTTTCCCAGCATCAGAATCTTTTCAAATGAGTCAGTTCTTCGCATCAGGTGGCCAAAGGATTGGAGTTTCAGCTTCAGCATCAGTCCTTTCAATGAACATTCAGGACTGATTGCCTTTAGGATTGACTAGTTGGATCTCCTTGCAGTCCAAGGGACTCTCAATAGTCTTCTCCAACACCACAGTTCCAAAGTATCAATTCTTCAGCACTCAGCCTTCTTTATGGTCCAACTTTCACATCCATACGTGATTGGAAAAACCCTAGCTTTGACTGTACGGACCTTTGTCGGCAAAATGATGTCTCTCACTTTTTAACAATAATCCAGATGAGAACTGAAAAGACCCACGAGTAGGGCAGGGATGCTGAAGGTGAGGTTATCAAGGCAACATACTTTCACAGACATCATCAACCTCGGGGTGGGGAGTGGGAGCCAAGGATGGATCTACCCAGTAGGAGAGAGGACACAGTGGGGAGGTGTTACCAGAGAAGGAAGGGCAACTGGACCCAGAGATGGTGGGGATGATATATGTGGATGAAGGTGAGCATCAGCACGGCCAAGTTAAGAAATGAGTGGCTTTCTACCTGCTGACACTGTTTTCCGCTTGAGGGTGAGTTCAGCAGGGGCTGGGGGCCAGCAGTGGGGGCTGGAGGTTGGACTGGAAAGCCACACAGAGGTTCACAGCATTGCCTGCTCACGGGAGGGCCCAGCCTGGGGTGGAAGACCGTGATCCAGAGTAACCTGAATTCACCCGGTTGTGCAGTTCGTCTGACAACAGCCATTGCCAGCTTGGATGAGGACCAAGCCCGCAGATGGCTCCCACCAAGAGCAGTTATGGCCTGTTGAAGTGTGTTTCCAACAGGAGCTCTGTTGAACTGATCAACTTCAATAAATTCTCCACTGTAAACATCAGGTACCAAAAACAAAAACAAAAACCACTCCCTAATTGATACACTGCGGCACTGTCGTCTGCAGAACACTCTGATAGCAATTGAGTGAATGAGTTATATACAGCTAGGCAGAGAGGAACATGGGGCAAAGGTTGAATGACACATGCAGAATCTGCAAGGTACAGGCAGTATGATACATGAATACAAAATGCATCCTGTGTAAGAGTTGCAGATAGAATAAAACTGCAGAGATGATTGTCCCCCCCAGTCAAAAGAGTGGTAACGTCTGGTGGGGAAAGAGGGGTAGTGATGGCAGAATTCTCCTTCATGAATTTTTGTGTTTTATTTTTATTATTTTTGGCAGGGGGAGTGGGTCACGTGGCAGGGGGAGTGGGTCACATGGCTTGTGGGATCTCAGTTTCCCCGACCAGGGATTGAACCTGTGTCCTCATCAGTGAAAATGCAGAGTCCTAACCACTAGACCACCAGGGAATTCCCTAATTGTACCTATTTTTGTTATTCAGTAAAATAGATGTACCTCAAAGGCATTTTAATGTCCGTAGATAATACATCCTAATGAAAAGAAAAAGAAAAAGGAGGGACTCTCTGTGACTCTGAATAGCATTCAGGATCATTTTAAAGTGAAAAGTGAAAGTTGCACAGTTGTGTCCGACTCTTTGTGACCCCATGGACTATACAGTCCATGGGATTCTCCAGGCCAGAATCCTGGACTGGGTAGGTTTCACTTCTCCGGGGGATCTTCCCAACCCAGAGATCGAACCCAGGTCTCTCATATTGCAGGCAGATTCTCTATCAGCTGAGCCACCAGGGAAGCCCAAGAATACTGGAGTGGGTAGCCTTTCCCTTCTCCAGGGGATCTTCCCAACCCAGGGATTGAACCCAGGTCTCCTGCATTGGAGGCAGATTCTCTACCAGCTGACCCACCAGGAAGCCCAGTATCATTGTGATTCTCTACAAAAAAACAGAGAGAGAGAGGTTAGTATTCTAATAAACCAGGATATTTTTTTTCACAATGGCAAGCCTTAGCAACACACATCAAATTGTGCTTAAAAAAAGGAAGTGGAAGTGGATAGTTCATGTGTGGCTTTCAGGCTTGACAAGGTCCAGGTGCTGAAACACTATGTATTTCTGTCTCCACTCCTTGATTCCATGTTTTCTTCAGTGCCTCAGTGCTGTCTTGAGTGAGGCCATTTCCCCCCAACCTTTGGCCTGCTGTTAATTACCTAATGGAACTTTGAGTCACAGTTCGGTGTCAGCCCAGATACGTAATCGCTGGCCACTTGCCAACAGAGGGTGACTGCTCACATGGTGCAGCTGATTAGAAGCGTTCTGCTTGGCAAGACTGCCAAGGCCACTGGATAGTCCCACAGGCTTGTCCAGTGACCAGCAACTTGGGCCCCAGAGCCTCCGGGGACAACACAACCCCCCATGCTGCTGAAAACTGCACAAAGCGGGGGTCACCAATTGTCCAGGACAACATGGATCCACCACCCCCTACCCCCTGAAGCAGAAGACAAGCTGTCTACCAGTGACCAAGCCAGTGGCTGACCATTCCAAGATAATCACCAGCAAGAATGTCCCCCCAGAAGGATGGATGTGTTTCACTGAGTCCTCTCTGCTTCTGGCTTCTCTACCAAGGCCAAACTGCAAGGCTGATGCGAGTATTTAAAAGCATCTTGAGCTCCAGAAGGGCTTCCCTGGAGGCTCAGTTGGTAGAGAATCTGCCTGCAATGCGGGAGACCCTGGTTCGATGGTGCCTGGGCAGGAAGATTCCCCTGGAGCAGGAAATGGCAACCCACTCCAGTGTTCCTGCCTGGAGAATCCCATGGACAGAGGAGCCTGATGGGGCTACAGTCCATGGGGTCACAAAGAGCTGGACACGACCCAGCGACTAAATGACCACCACCATCACAAGATCACCAATTCCTTCCAGCCACCCCTGTGTTTGCACTGGTATCAACCGTTAATAAGGTCCTCTGAAACAGATGCTTTCAAACTGTGGTGCTAGAGAGGACTCTTAAGAGTCTCTTGTATAGCAAGATCAAACCAGTCAATCCTAAAGGAAATCAACCCTGAATATTCACTGGAAGGACTGATGGCTGAGTCTGAAGCTCCAATAATTTGACCACCTGATGTGAAGAGCTGACTCACTGTTGAAGACCCTGATGCTGGGAAAGATTGAAGGCAGGAGGAGAAGGGGGCAACAGAGGATGAGATGGTTGGATGGCATCACTGACTCAATGGACATGGGTTTGAGTAAGCTCCGGGAGCTGGTGATGGACAGGGAGGCCTGGCGTGCTGCCACCCATGGTGTCACAGAGTCGGACACGACAACCACTGAACAACAGCAGCAGCAACTGAAACAGATGCTCCAACACACTGTAGCCTCAGGACATCTTCCTGAGAACCGCTTGAGGAAACCGGCAACATCACAGCATTCACAGCGGGGATACTTCTTTCCAGCGAAAGCGACCAATAATGAGAAAACGCTGTCTCTTTTCAATAATTACCACTGATCATTGCACAACAACAGGCTCTGCGGTTTCTGTCCTACACAATCAACAATGATTAAAATCGCATCTTGAAAACCCACATGATTATTCCATAGATAAATCTTAGGCTTCATCCAAGGCTGCCCAGAAAGTGAAGTCACTCAGTCGTGTCCAACTCCCTGTGACCCCATGGACTGCAGCACGCTAGGCCTCCCTGTCCATCACCAATTCCCGGAGCTTGCTCAAACTCACGTCCATTGCGTCGATAATGCCATCCAACCGTCTCATCGCCTTCTCCTCCTGTCTTTAATCTTTCCCAGCATCATGGTCACTAGCATCAGAGGTCACTGGGGTGGGCCCTGACCCAACAGCTGAGTGTGTGCTAAGTCGCTTCAGTCGAGTCCGACTCTTGGAGACCCCATGGACTGTAGCCCCACAGGCTCCTCTTGCCTGGCCAGGCAAGAATTCTGGAGTGGGTTGTCATTCCCTTCTCCAGGGCATCTTCCCCATCCTGGGATTGAACCCCCATCTCTTGCATCTCCTGTGCTGGCAGGCAGATTCTTTACCACTAGCACCATCTGGGAAGAATCCTAGACTACCACTCTGCTGCCAGGAGGCAGAGACCCTACACAAATTGTCAAGTTCCTAAGGATGGCTTTTTCTTTTTTTCCTTCTTCTTCTTGTTCCCAATTTGCAAAGTCCAGGCAGTTACAATGCCAGAGATTTCTCAATCCTTCGACTGAAATAGTATAGCTTACTAAACTCAAACATATGAAAGCCTTATTTCCCTCCCACTCCCTCCCCCTCAAAAAAATTACACAAGGCAGCCAAATCCTGTCTTCTCCCCATTGACTCGGGCGCCTGCATCTCACAAGAAGTCCCTAGACTGTGTTAAGGATTTTAAGACAGTTGCATAACCTGGCTTGGAGAAGCCAGCCGAGCTTTTTTTTTTTTTTTTTTTTTTTTTAAACTGAATCTGGCTTCACTGCGATGGTAACAGACTGTGAACTATACATTTACGTGTTGCTCCTGTGCCAAACCTTTTTAAGTTATGTGTGCACAGAATGGCATTTAAAGGCCTTAAATATCTCTCAAGGGAAAGGAGAGTGCAGAAAATAGCTCACAGAAATTCACATAATGTGAGCAACAGCTGATACAAAGTTGGGGGTAGGTTGGGTTGGGTTTGGGGGTGGGTGGGGGAGCTGCTCTTCTGTTTGGTTGGTTTTGTCATTTTGCTTTGTGGCTGGAGGAAAGGAGTAGGGAAGAGAAGGGAAGGCTGATCCAGGCAGCTATTTAGGAAAGTCCTTTCTGAACCAGAGGAGGAAGGGCTCAGGAGAGCTACCGCTGAGGGTTGAGCAAGCTTGGAGGGTCCCTATGTACTGACCCTGAAGCGGTTCAGCTCAGAGGTCTCCGGGTGCTCAGCTCCACCACAAAGCCACCCCTTCTCAGTGTGTGGACAAGTGGTTGCTTGAAAAAAAAATATTTGTTTTTGTTTTTTTTTTTTGGTTTTTTTTTTTCAAAGCATACTTCCTGTTATGTTCAAGGAAGGCTTGGGCCATTTTATTATTAAGCAATTTTTTTTTTTTAAGTTTCAAAAAAGAAAAAAAAAAGGCCACATTTCTTCCAGACTACAATCTGCTTTCTTCAAACATGCATGTTTTAAAATTCCTTATTTTCTTAAGCCCTTAATTAAGCCTTCCAAGAGCTTGGCTATGTTTTAATTTGCACTTTGAAACAGAAAAGCTAATGTGTTTTAATATTATCTGGAGAAGGCAGTGGCAACCCACTCCAGTACTCTTGCCTGGAAAATTCCATGGCCGGAGGAGCCTGGTAGGCTGCAGTCCATGTGGTCGCTAAGAGTTGGGCAGGACTGAGTGACTTCACTTTCACTTTTCACTTTCATGCATTGGAGGAGGAAATGGCAACCCACTCCAGTGTTCTTGCCTGGAGAATCCCAGGGACGGAAGGCCTGGTGGGCTGCCATCTATGGGGTCACAGAGAGTCTAACATGACTGAAGCGACTTAGCGGCTTCAGCTGAAAGGAAACTATAAATTTATACAGTCTGGGTTTTTTTGTTTTTGTTTTTGTTTTTTAATTGTCAATTGCATCCTAATGAGTCTTGCAACTGGGTTTCTTATGCCCTGGTCCTTGGCCTTCCATACACCTTCTCTCCTTGACTTCCTTCCCCTCTCCCCTTCCC
>NW_011475879.1:10873-17011 GCF_000754665.1 Bison bison bison
CCCCGGTCCTCGGCCCGGCCCCTCCCGGCGGAGTTGGGGCGGGCAGAGTCTGGAGTCTGGATCGGTTACAGTTACCCTGCCTTCTTAGCCTCCTCCTCCAGGGTGCGGGGTAGGGGTGGCGGCAGACCAGTTCTTTGTGGGAAGGTCAGCACCCCCGGCCGCCAGGAAAGAATTACTGCCGACCTTTGAAGAGCCGTGCACTCTCGGCCCCTGCCCCGTCGTGTCCGATCGCTCAGTCGTGTCCTATCTCATGGACTGCAGCACGACAGGCCTCCCTGTCCATCACCAACTTCCGGAGTTTACTTAAAACTCATGTCTATTGAGTCGGTGATGCCATCCAACCATCTCATCTTCGGTTATCCCCTTCTCCTCCTGCCCTCAATCTTTCCCAGCATCAGGATCTTTTCCGATGAAATCAGCTCTTTGCATCAGGTGGCCAAAGTATTGGAGTTTCAGCATCAGTCCTTCCAATTAACACTCAGGACTGATCTCCTTTAGGATGGACTGGTTGCATCTCTAATCTCTAAATCCTAGGCTCCCAACACACTGCTCCAGCTCTCAGTTTCTTTCTCAGGTATCCTAGGACTCTCTTGGGGTGGGGGCAGGGGCTGGGGGCTGCAGACAAACGGGAACGGGACTGCAGGGGGTGAGGGTATTGGCAGGTGGGAGGATAGGGAGATAGATGGATTGGGGGGCCAGAGGTAAAGGGGGACCCCTGGGAGACAGAGATGGGGAATCTAATGAAGGAAAAGTGAGGCCCGCAGTCTAGGGCTGCCCATCCTGTTGGTGGACACAGGAGAGTGTCTGTGAATTTCTGCTGAACGTCAAAGGGGTGGGGGTTCTTGGCCACAGAGTTTAAGAAATGCTCCCTATTACTCCGTCCTGCTATTAAACCCCCGCTGCTGCTGCTGCTGCTGCTGCTAAGTCGCTTCAGTCGTGTCCGACTCTGTGCGACCCCGGAGACGGCAGCTCACCAGGCTCCCCCGTCCCTGGGATTCTCTAGGAGAACAACCCACTGGAGTGGGTTGCCATTGTCTTCGAAAGGAGGTAGGAAAAATATAAAAGACAAAAAAAGAGACAAAAGAGGTAGGGATGGAGCTCCGTCCCAGGAAGGGAGTCTTAAAAAGAGAAAAGTTTCCAAACACCAGGAAACACTCTCACTGCTGAGTCTGTGCCGAGCCTTGGAACCACAGAGGGCAACATAATTGGGAGGAAAAATAAGTAAATAATTAAGACCCACAGATTACGAGCCCAAGGGTAACTCCCCCGGCGGAGAAGCAGTGCAGATGCCTGCACCCACCACTAGCAAGCAGGGGCTGGTCAGGGAGGTACGGGCTGCATTGCTTAGAGTAAGGATCAGGACTGAGTGCCCTGAGGGTAATCAGAGCAAAGTAATTTGGGCTAGCAAACCAGACTGTTGGATAACTACCATGCGAAAAGCCCTAAGCCACTGCCAGGCCTGTGCACAGAACAAAGGGCTGAACAGAAACAGCTGGCTTCAGACCATCCCCCTCTCGTGACAGGCAGCCAGAGCTGGAAGGGGGCAAATTGCAGCCCCAGAAAGACATCATCTGCCAAACTGCAAGCAGGCTTCTTTGCTAACTAAGACTTCTTGGGGTTCTGGACAGTCATCATCTGCTTGGAAGGTGTGCTGGTTGTACACCCAGAAAATCGAGCGGCAGGGACGGGAGAGGCGATAAGTCGCAGTGACTGTGCTCACCAAACACCTCATCACTTGAGCTGCTCGGGGCTGGGAAGGGCACAAAATGCAGGCCCAACGGAGTCTGCACCTCTGAGGACTACCCGACTGCCTGAACCTGAGAGCCTTAGACCTGGGAGGTGCATGCAGCCCAGGGCCGGTCTCAGACAGTTTCTGGCAGAGCAACCTAGAGCCTGAGCTGTGTGGGCAGGGAGGGTGCATGGGCCGTGAGTGGGAGCAGGCCCAGTGTGGCTGAGACATTGCAAGCACAGGCCAGTGTCATTTGTCTGCAGTGTCCCTCCCTCCCCACAGCGCGACTGAACAAGTGAGCCTAAAAAAAAAAAAAAAAATGTGTCCACCACCGCTCCCCTTGTGTCAGGGCAGAAATCAGACACTGAAGAAACCAGCAAACAGAAGAAGCTAAAACCAAGGGAACTGCCTTGGAAGTGACAGGTGCAATAGATTAAAACCCTGTAGCTAGTACCAACTACATAGGAAGGGGCCTATAGATCTAGAGAAATATAAGCCAGACTAAGGAACTATCCAAAAGTGAGCTGACCCCACACTGCCCACAACACCACCAGAGAAAGTCCTAGATATATTTTTATTATTTTTACGATCATTCTTTTCTTTTTTTTTTTAACTTAAAAAAAATTTTAAATCCTCTATTACTCCTTCAATTTTCATTTTTATAACCTACTATTAATTTAAAAAAGACGTTTTAAAGCAAACTTCATATATATTTTTTAAAATAATTTTTGTGACTTTGTTTTTGTTCTCTTCTTCTTTTCTTTAATATTGTATTTTTGAAATACAATATTAAAAATCTAACTTCTACTCTAGAATTTTAATCTTTGCTTTTTGGTATTTGTTATCAATCTTGTACCTTTAAGAACCCAGTCTTCAGTACCCATTTTTACTTGGGAGCAAGATTACTGGCTTGACTGCTCTCTCCCTCTTTGGACTCTCCTTTTTCTCCACCAGGTTGCCTCTGTCTCCTCCCTCCCCCTTCTCTTCTCTACCCAACACTATGAATCTGTGTGTTCCAGACAGTGGAGAGCACTTAGGGAACTGATTACTGGATGGATCTGTCTCCTTTTCATTCCCCTCCTTTTATCCTCCTGGCCACCTCTGTCTCCTTCCTCCCTCTTCTCTTCTCTGTATAACTCCATGAACATCTCTGAGTGGTCCAGACTGTGGAGCGCTCATAAGGAAGTGGTTACTGGTTAGCTTGCTCTCGCCTCTTTTGATTCCACCTCATCTCATTCAGGTCACCTCTAACTCCCTCCTCCCTCTTCTCTTCTCCATGTAACTCTGAAACTCTCTGGGTGTCCCTCACTGTGGAGAAACTTTTCATCTTTAACCTAGATGTTTTATCAATGGTGCTGTATAGAAGAAGTCTTGAGACTACTGTAAAAATAAGACTGAAAACCATAAGCAGGAGACTTAAGTCCAAATCCTGAGAACATCAGAGAACTCCGGACTCCAGGGAACATTAATCAATAGGAGCTCATCAAACGCCTCCATACCTACACTGAAACCAAGCACCACCCAAGGGCCAACAAGTTCCAGAGCAAGACATACCCCGCAAATTCTCCAGCAACACAGGAACACAGCCCTGAGCTCCAATATACAGGCTGCCCAAAGTTACTCCAAAGCCATTGACATCTCATAACTCGTTACGAGACACTTCATTGCACTCCGGAGAGAAGAAATACAGCTCCACCCACCAGAACACCGACACAAGCTTCCCTAACCAAGAAACTTTGACAAGCCACCAGTACAAACCCACACACAGCGAGGAAACTCCACAATAAAGAGAACTCCACAAACTGCAAGAATACAGAAAGGACACCCCAAACTCAGCAATATAAACAAGATGAAGAGATAGAGGAATACCCAGCAGGTAAACGAACAGGATAAATGCCCACCAATCCAAACAAAAGAGGAAGAGATAGGGAATCTACCTGATAAAGAATTCCAAATAATGATAGTGAAAATGATCCAAAATCTTGAAATCAAAATGTCATCACAGATAAATATCCTGGAGACAAAGATTGAGAAGATGCAAGAAAGGTTTAACAAGGACCTAGAAGAAATAAAAAAGAGTCAATATATAATGAATAAAGCAATAAATGAGATCAAAAACACTCTGGAGGGAACAAATAGTAGAATAAGGAGGCAGAAGATAGGATTAGTGAATTAGAAGATAGAATGGTAGAAATAAATGAATCAGAGAGAATAAAAGAAAAACGAATTAAAAGAAATGAGGACAATCTCCGAGACCTCCAGGACAATATTAAACGCTCCAACATTCGAATCATAGGAGTCCCAGAAGAAGAAGACAAAAAGAAAGACCATGAGAAATACTTGAGGAGATAATAGTTGAAAACTTCCCTAAAATGGGGAAGGAAATAATTACCCAAGTCCAAGAAACCCAGAGAGTCCCAAACAGGATAAACCCAAGGAAAAACGCCCCAAGACACATATTAATCAAATTAACAAAGGTCAAACTCAAAGAACAAATATTAAAAGCAGCAAGGGAAAAACAACAAATAACACACAAGGGGATTCCCATAAGGATAACAGCTGATTTTTCAATAGAAACTCTTCAGGCCAGGAGGGAATGGCAAGACATACTTAAAGTGATGAAAGAAAATAACCTACAGCCCAGATTACTGTACCCAGCAAGGATCTCATTCAAATATGAAGGAGAAATCAAAAGCTTTACAGACAAGCAAAAGCTGAGAGAATTCAGTACCACCAAACCAGCTCCCCAACAAGTGCTAAAGGATATTCTCTAGACAGGAGACACAAAAGCGGTGTATAAACTCGAACCCAAAACAATAAATTAAGTGACAACGGGATCGTGCTTATCAATAATTACCTTAAATGTAAATGAGTTGAATGCTCCAACCAAAAGACGAAGACTGGCTGAATGGATACAAAAACAAGACCCCTATATATGTTGTCTACAAGAGACCCACCTCAAAATAAGGGACACATACAGACTGAAAGTGAAGGGCTGGAAAAAGATTTTCCATGCAAATAGAGATCAAAGGAAAACAGGAGTAGCAATACTCACATGAGATAAAATAGACTTTAAAACAAAGGCTGTGAAAAGAGACAAAGAAGGACACTACATAATGATCAAAGGATCAATCCAAGAGGAAGATATAACAATTATAAATATATATGCACCCAACATAGGAGCACCACAATATGTAAGACAAACGCTAACAAGTATGAAATGGGAAATTAACAATAACACAATAATAGTGGGAGACTTTAATACCCCACTCACACCTATGGATAGATCAACTAAACAGAAAATTAACAAGGAAACACAAACTTTAAACAATACAATAGGCCAGTTAGACCTAATTGATATCTATAGGACATTTCACCCCAAAACAATGAATTTCACCTTTTTCTCAAGCACACACAGAACCTTCTCCAGGATAGATCACGTCCTGGGCCATAAATCTAGCCTTGGTAAATTCAAAAAAAATGGAAACCATTCCAAGCATCTTTTCTGACCACAAGGCAGTAAGATTAGATCTCAATTACAGGAGAAAAACTATTAAACATTCCAACATATGGGGGCTGAATAACACGCTGCTGAAGAACCAACAAATCACAGAAGAAATAAAAATATGCGTAGAAACGAATGAAAATGAAAACACAACAATCCAAAACCTATGGGACACTGTAAAAGCAGTGCTAAGGGGAAAGTTCATAGCAATACAGGCATACCTCAAGAAACAAGAAAAAAGTCAAATAAACAACCTAACTCTACACCTAAAGCAACTAGAAAAGGAAGAAATGAAGAACCCCAGGGTTAGCAGAAGGAAATAAATCTTAAAAATTAGGGCAGAAATAAACGCAAAAGAAACAAAGGAAACCATAGCCAAAATCAACAAAGCCAAAAGCTGGTTCTTTGAAAGGATAAATAAAGTAGACAAACCATTAGCCAGACTCATCAAGAAACAAAGGGAGAAAAATCAAATCAATAAAATTAGAAAGGAAAATGGGGAGATCACAACAGACAACACACAAATACAAAGGACCATAAGAGACTACTATGAGCAGTTGTATGCCCACAAAATGGACAATGTGGAAGAAATGGACAAATTCTTAGAAAAGTACAACTTTCCAAAACTGAACCAGGAAGAAATAGAAAATCTTAACAGACCTATCACAAGCACGGAAATTGGAACTGTAATCAGAAATACTTCCAGCAAACAAAAGCCCAGGTCCAGACGGCTTCACAGCTGAATTCTACCAGAAATTCAGAGAAGAGCCAACACCTATCCTACTCAAACTCTTCCAGAAAATTGCAGAGGAAAGTAAACTTCCAAACTCATTCTATGAGGCCACCATCACCCTAATACCAAAACCTGACAAAAATGTCACAAAAAAAGAAAACTACAGGCCGG
>NW_011475879.1:17111-36198 GCF_000754665.1 Bison bison bison
AGCCAGACTCATCAAGAAACAAAGGGAGAAAAATCAAATCAATAAAATTAGAAAGGAAAATGGGGAGATCACAACAGACAACACACAAATACAAAGGACCATAAGAGACTACTATGAGCAGTTGTATGCCCACAAAATGGACAATGTGGAAGAAATGGACAAATTCTTAGAAAAGTACAACTTTCCAAAACTGAACCAGGAAGAAATAGAAAATCTTAACAGACCTATCACAAGCACGGAAATTGGAACTGTAATCAGAAATCTTCCAGCAAACAAAAGCCCAGGTCCAGACGGCTTCACAGCTGAATTCTACCAGAAATTCAGAGAAGAGCCAACACCTATCCTACTCAAACTCTTCCAGAAAATTGCAGAGGAAAGTAAACTTCCAAACTCATTCTATGAGGCCACCATCACCCTAATACCAAAACCTGACAAAAATGTCACAAAAAAAGAAAACTACAGGCCAATATCACTGATGAACATAGATGCAAAAATCCTTAACAAAATTCTAGCAATCAGAATCCAACAACACATTAAAAAGATCATACACCATGACCAAGTGGGCTTTATCCCAGGGATGCAAGAATTCTTCAATATCCGCAAATCAATCAATGTAATACACCACATTAACAAATTGAAAAATAAAAGCCATATGATTATCTCAATAGACGAAGAGAAAGCCTTTGACAAAATTCAACATCCATTTATGATAAAAAACAAACAAACAAACAAAAAACCTCTCCAGAAAGCAGGAATAGAAGGAACATACCTCAAGATAATAAAAGCTATATATGACAAACCCGCAGCAAACATTATGCTCAATGGTGAAAAATTGAAAGCATTTCCCCTAAAGTCAGGAACAAGACAAGGGTGCCCACTTTCACCACTACTATTCAACGTAGTTTTGGAAGTTTTGGCCACAGCAGTCAGCAGCAAAAGAAATAAAAAGGAATCCAAATTGGAAAAGAAGAAGTAAAACTCTCACTGTTTGCAGATGACATGATCCTCTACATAGAAAACCCTAAAGACTCCACCGGAAAATTACTAGAGCTAATCAATGAATATAGTAAAGTTGCAGGATATAAAATCAACACAGAAATCCCTTGCATTCCTATACAATAATAATGAGGAAATAGAAAGAGAAATTAAGGAAACAATCCCATTCAGCATTGCAAAGAAAAGAATAAAATACTTAGAAATATATCTACCTAAAGAAACTAAAGACCTATATATAGAAAACTATAAAACACTGGTGAAAGAAATCAAAGAGGACACTAATAGACGGATAAATATACCATGTTCATGGATCGGAAGAATCAATATAGGGAAAATGAGTATACTACCCAAAGCAATCTATAGATTCAATGCAATCCCTATCAAGCTACCAACGGTATTTTTCACAGAGCTAGTTCAAATAATTTCACAATTTGTATGGAAATACAAGAAACCTCGAATAGCCAAAGCGATCTTGAGAAAGAAGAATGGAGCTGGAGGAATCAACCTGCTTGACTTCAGGCTCTACTACAAAGCCACAGTCATCAAGACAGTATGGTACCGGCACAAAGGCAGAAATATAGATCAATGGAACAAAATAGAAAGCCCAGAGGTAAACCCATGCACCTACGGACACCTTATCTTTAACAAAGGAGGCAAGAATATACAATGGATTAAAGACAATCTCTTTAACAATTGGCGCTGGGAAAACTAGTCAACCACTTGTAAAAGAATGAAACTAGAACACTTTCTAACACCATACACAGAAATGAACTCAAGATGGATTAAAGACCTAAACATAAGACCAGAAACTGTAAAACTCTCAGAAGAGAACATAGGCAAAACACTCTCCGACATAAATCACAGCAGGATCCTCTGTGACCCACCTCCCAGAATATTGGAAATAAAAGCAAAAATAAACAAATGGGATATAATTAAAATTAAAAGCTTCTGCACAACAAAAGAAACTATAAGCAAGGTGAAAAGACAGCCTTCAGAATGGGAGAAAATGATAGCAAATGAAGCAACTGACAAGCAACTAATCTCAAAAATATACAAGCAACTCCTGCAGCTTAATTCCAGACAAATAAATGACCCAATCAAAAAATGGGCCAAAGAACTAAATAGACATTTCTCCAAAGAAGACATACAGATGGCTACCAAACACATGAAAAGATGCTCAACATCACTCATTATCAGAGAAATGCAAATCAAAACCACGATGAGGTACCATTTCACACCAGTCTGAATGGCTGCGATCCAAAAGTCTACAAGCAATACATGCTGGAGAGGATGTGGAGAAAAGGGAACCCTCTTACACTGTTGGTGGGAATGCAAACTAGTACAGCCACTATGGAGAACAGTGTGGAGATTCCTTAAAAAACTGGAAAGAGAACTGCCTTATGACCCAGCAATCCCACTGCTGGACATACACATCGAGGAAACCAGAATTGAAAGAGACACGTGTACCCCAATGTTCATCGCAGCACTGTTCATAATAGCCAGGACATGGAAGCAACCTAAATGTCCATCAGCAGATGAATGGATAAGAAAGCTGTGTTACATATACACAATGGAGTATTACTCAGCCATTAAAAAGAATACATTTGAATCCGTTCTAATGAGGTGGATGAAACTGGAGCCTATTATCTAGAGTGAAGTAAGCCAGAAAGAAAAACACCAATGCAGTATACTAACGCATATAGATGGAATTTAGAAAGATGGTAAAGATAACCCTGTGTGCGAGACAGCAAAAGAGACACAGATGTATAAAACAGTCTTTTGGACTCTGTGGGAGAGGGAGGGGAGATGATTTGGGAGAATGACATTGAAACATGTATGCTGCTGCTGCTCCTGCTAAGTCGCTTCAGTCGTGTCCAACTCTGTGCGACCCCATAGATGGCAGCCCACCAGGGTCCCCCGTCCCTGGGATTCTCCAGGCAAGAACACTGGAGTGGGCTGCCATTTCCTTCTCCAATGCATGAAAGTGAAAAGTGAGAGTGAAGTCACTTCAGTCGTGTCCGACCCTTAGCGAATCGCCAGTCCAGGTTCAATGCAGGATACAGGATGCTTGGGGCTGGTGCACTGGGATGACTCAGAGGGATGGAGGGGGATTCAGGATGGGGAACACGTGTACACCCATGGCGGATTCATGTTGATGCATGGCAAAACCAATACAATATTGTAAAGTAATTAGCCTCTAATTAAAATAAATAAATTAAAAAAATATTTTTTCTAGGTCACTAAATATTTTTCAAAGGCATGCTTTTTAACATTCCACATTCCCTAGTTTCAAATGCCAGAAGTGTACTAACCATTCCACAGGGCAGAAAGTTCTTTTTGTTTAACCCTAAAGAAACAGTTATGGGTTTTTTTCCAGTGGTCATGAATGGATGTGAGAGTTTGACTGTGAAGAAGGCTGAGCGCCGAAGAATTTATCCTTTTGAACTGTGGTGTTGGTGAAGACTCTTGAGAGTCCCTTGGACTGCAAGGAGATCCAACCAGTCCATTCTGAAGGAGATCAGCCCTGGGATTTCTTTGGAAGGACTGATGCTGAAGCTGAAACTCCAGTAGTTTGGCCACCTCATGGGAAGAGTTGACTCATTGGAAATGACTCTGATGCTGGGAGGGATTGGGGGCAGGAGGAGAAGGGGATGACAGAGGATGAGATGGCTGGATGGCATCACTGACTCGATGGACGTGAGTCTGAGTGAACTCCGGGAGTTGGTGTTGGACAGGGAGGCCTTTCGTGCTGCGATTCATGGGGTTGCAAAGAGTCAGACAGGACTGAGCGACTGAACTGAACTGAACTGAAAGAAATATAGTATCTTAAATGATCCCCTTGTGTAGTTATACAGTAACTTTTTTATGTGCAGAAAAAAAAAAAATGGATACAGTTTCTCCTGCCATGGACAACTGTGTAGATTGCATGCCTTGAGTTGGTGGGGTTCCTGTTTGAAGCTCTCCAGTATAAAGAACGGAGGAGCCTGGAAGGCTGCAGTCCATGGATTCACTGAGGGTTGGACACGACTGAGCGACTTCATTTTCACTTTTCACTTTAATGCATTGGAGAAGGAAATTGCAACCCACTCCAGTGTTCTTGACTGGAGAATCCCAGGGATGGGGAGCCTGGTGGGCTGCTGACTATGGGGTCACACAGAGTCGGACACGACTGAAGTGACTTAGCAGCAGCAGCAGTGTAAAGAATCGACCTGCAGCGCAGGAGGCCTGGGTTCAATCCCTGGATCTGCTGCATAAAGGGGGACCCCTTCCAGGGCCCATGAAAGTGGGCTCTAACCCTTGGAAATGAATTGTCCGAGGAGACACATGAGTTGACAAAGTAAGAGATTTTAAAGGGGTACCCGGGCAGAGAGCAACCAGGGAAGGGAACCCAGGAGGACTGCTTTGCCACGTGGCTCACAGTCTTGGGTTTCATGGTGATAGGATTTGTTTCTGGGTTTTGTGTCTGGGCAATCGCTAACTAACTCAAGGTCCTTCCTGGTAGTGTACGCGTTGCTCAGCCAAGGTGGATGCCAGCAAGAACAATCCGGGAGGGTGGTCTGACACGTGGTGTCTCCTTCTGAGCTTTACCGAACTCTTGTGCTTGGTGGCTTATTAGCTCTCGGTTCCTTACTGGGACCTTCTGTCGTAAAGTGAAAGTGAAAGTCAGTCACAACTGACTCTTTGCAACCCCGTGGACTATTTAGTCCATGGAATGCTCCAAGCCAGAAAACTGGAGTGGGTAGTCGGTCCCTTCTCCAGGGGTTCTTCCCAACCCAGGGACTGAACCTAGGTTTCTTGCGTTGCAGGCAGATTCTTTACCAGCTGAGCTACCAGGGAAGCCCAAGAATACTGCAGTGGGTAGCCTATCCCTTCTCCAGAGGATCTTCCCAACCCAGGGATGGAACCTGGGTCTCCCACATTTCAAGCAGTGTCTTTACCAGCTGAGCCAGCAGGGAAGCCCTCTTGTGTTGTAAAAGCTGGCACAAATGGTTACTATGTTGCCTGATGAAGGTGGGCAGTTTCAGTAAGTGTGCTTCCCCTAACAAAGGAGGAAGATCCCCTGATGAAGGACGTGGAAACCCACTCCAGCATTCTTCTCTGGGAAATCCCATGGACAGAGGAGCCTGGTGGGCTACAGTCAGGGGGTCTCAGGAGTCAGACACAACTCAGCAACTTAAGAAGCCAGCCCAGTCAGTGTTAAAGGTAGGAAAAAGTTGGGCCACCGTTCCAAGCCAAGAGGAGCTTCCTGTCCTTGGAGACCTCAGATGAGAGAAGAGATTGGCTTGAAAGGGGGTAGAAAGGACACCCTAGATGAGTGGAGAGAACCAGAGATACCTGAATACCCTAGTCTTGGGAGGATCCAGGATTTGAAAGTCCTAAAGCACCGCAGAAAGTTGGCTTAAAGCTCAACATTTAGAAAACTAAGATTATGGCATCTGGTCCCATCACTTCATGGGAAATAGAGGGGGAAACAGTGGAAACAGTGTCAGACTTTATTTTGGGGGGCTCCAAAATCACTGCAGATGGTGATTGCAGCCATGAAATTAAAAGACACTTACTCCTTGGAAGAAAAGTTATGACCAACCTAGATAGCATATTGAAAAGCAGAGACATTACTTTGCCAGCAAAGGTCAATCTAGTCAAGGCTATGGCTTTTCCAGTAGTCATGTGTGGGTGTGAGAGTTGGACTGTGAAGAAAGCTGAGCACTGTAGAATTGATGCTTTTGCACGGTGGTGTTGGAGAAGATTCCTGAGAGTCCCTTGGACTACAAGGAGATCCAACATGTCCATTCTAAAGGAGATCAGTCCTGGGTGTTCTTTAGAAGAACTGATGCTAAAGCTGAAAGTCCAGTACTTTGGCCACCTCATGCAAAGAGTTGACTCATTGGAAAAGACTGATGCTGGGAGGGATTGTGGGCAGGAGGAGAAGGGGATGACAGAGGATGAGATGGCTGGATGGCATCACTGACTCGACGGACGTGAGTCTGAGTGAACTCCGGGAGTTGGTGATGAACAGGGAGGCCTGGCATGCTGCAATTCATGGGGTCAGAAAGAGTCGGACATGACTGAGCGACTGAACTGTACTGAACTGACCTGAAGTGAACTGAAAGCTCCGCCTGCCGTATTTCCTGGGACATCTGTTAAACCTGAAATCTTCATGTGAGGAGTGAAAATTTTCCCTCTGTTGTATTCTGTTAGATACACACTTTTGGTGTTCATAGACAGGTACACATTTTAGGGGCATGGCGCAAATGACTGCTTCTCTGTAAATTGAATGACTTTGAATGCCCCAAATTATGCAGCAAGAGAGGGAGGCACCACAACAAAAAGACATCTGTGTGTGTGTGTGTGTTCCCTGGTTAATGACAAGCGTCACAGGGTGCTGAGTTGCTCAGTCGAGTCCAACTCTTTGTGACCCCGTGGACTGTACCCCACCAGGCCCCTCTATCCATGGGATTCTCCAGGCAAGAAGGCAAAAAGTGGGTTGCCATTTCTTTCTCCACATTACTTAGATTACTAAGCTCACTCACTCAGTCGTGTCCAACTCTTTGCACCCCCATGGACTGTAGCCTGCCAGGCCCCTCTGTCCATGGGAGTTTCCATGGCAAGAATACTGCAGTGAGTCGCCATTTGCTTCTCCAAACATCAGGATGATGAACTGGAATGAGTCCCTCTTTGGAGCCTGTCACACAGACTTGGTGAGCAAAGCGTTTCCCTGAGTTGCATTTTAGCACAGTTTGACGTGGACTGTGAAAAGAAGAGATGAGAGAAAGAAACAGAGGTTTGCATTTCACAAAGCTCCACCCCTCAGCTTCTGGTCTGCAGTGGAGAACTCATGCCAGGGCTGTCCTTGTATCTCCACAGTACCCTCATATAGTTAGTTTTCTGTTCTTTGTGTCAACAGCATCGATATTACAGAGTGACAGAGTCTATCTGAATACCCGGAGAAAAGAAGACACATGTCCACACGAACTCCTCCATGAGTTTCCACAGCAGCATTATTCACAGAAGTCAAAAAGTGGAAACATCCTGGATGTTCATCAACAGATGTTGGATAAACAGGAAGTGATCTGTCCACAGAACAGAATCTGAGTCAGCCGGAAAAAGAGGTATTGGTAGGTCTGCAAAGCGGTAGCAACTCAGATATGTTATCAGTTCAGTTCAGTTCATTCACTCAGTTGTGTCCGACTCTTTGGGACCTCATGGACTACAGCACGTCAGGCCTCCCTGACCATCACCAACTCCCAGAGTTTGCTCAAACTCATGTCCATTGAGTCAGTGATGCCATCCAACCATGTTGTTCTGGGACACCAAAGGCTGACTGTAGTTTGAGGCCGTTTCTGTGAAATGTCCAGGATGGATTAATCTACAGAGACAGGAGGTAGCCAAATGGTGGTTGTCAGCTCTAGGAGGGGACTGTTCTAGGTGGTTGTCAGCTCTGTTGGGGGTGATGAAAGATGTCTGAAACTAGACGTGGAGTTATGGTTGCACAACTCAAAATGCACTGAAACTTGGACTTCCCAGGTGATCCAGTGGCTAAGTTCCTCCGTGCTCTCAATGCAGGGGGCTGGGTTTCATCCCTCATTGGGGAACTGGATCCACAAGCTGAAAATGAGAGATGGTACGCAAAGATTGATCCCATGTGCTGCAGTGAAGAGTCAGCACAGCCAAATAAATACATAAAATAAATATTAAAAAAAAAAAAGAAGAAGAAAGAAAGAAATATACTGAAAGCACTTCCCTGGTTTCCCAGGGGTGAAGAATCCAAGTGCCACAACAGGGGACACAGGTTTGATCCCTGGATTGGGAAGCTCTCATGTGACAAGAGACAGCAAGGCCCATGTACCACAACTACTGAAGCCTGTGCACTTTGGAGCCCGTGCTCTGCGCCAAGAGAAGTCACTGCCAAGAAAATCCTGAGTACTGCAACTAGAGAGTAGCCCAACTGGAGAAATCGCCTCAACCAGAGAAATCACCATGACTAGAGAAAGCCTGTACATAGCAACGAAGACCCTAGAACAGACAAAAATAAATAAACAAATAAATACATTTAAAATTAAATTAAAGACACATCAAAGTATACAGAAATAACACTAATTTGTACATTTTACAGTGGGTGAGTTTTATGGTATGTAAAGTAAAGTGAAGCAAAAGACACTCAGCCATGTCTGACTCTTTGCAACCCCATAGACTATACAGTCCATGGAATTCTCCAGGCCAGAATCCTGGAGTGGGTAGCCTTTCCCTTCTCCAGGGGATCTTCCCAACCCAGGGATTGGAACCCAGGTCTCTCGCATTGCAGGTGGATTCTTTACCATCTGAGCCACCAGGGAAGCCCTATGGCATGTAAACTGTATCTCAATAAAACTTTTTTTTTTTTTTTTAAACGCACTAGTATAATGCAATTTTCTCAGGCACTGTAGGTGAAAAGGCACCCCTAACACAGATCTGGGTCTTCCCCGGTGACACTATTGGTAAAGAAATTTACCAGCCAGTGCAGGAAACATAAGAGACATGGATTTGATCCCTGGGTGGGGAAGACCCCCTGGAGGAGGAATCGGCAACCCACTCCACAGTATTCTTGCCCGGAGAAATCCCACAGAGGAGCCTGGCAAGGTCTACAGTCCATGGGGTTTCTCAATGAGTTGGACTTGACTTGAGTGACTCACACTTTGGCTTTGGCTCATCCTCACTCATGTAAAAAGAGCATAGTTCCCTGGTGAACCCCATTCAACCTACCCAGCTGAATCAGCTTCCTCCACAAGTGGCTTGGTCCCCAGGGGAGTGTGGGTCTTTGTTATGTGGGCCTGAGGTCGCTTCCTTTAGCTGCAGGTCGAGGTGTTCTAGAAATGGAGGCCCACTCTGCCCACACCCGGTCTCACCCAGAGGAGGGACCTGGGCCTGACGACCCCATCTCTGTGCACCTTGGCAGTCGTAAGTGAGCATCCCATCCTGGTCCCGCCTCCTACCAGATGGCTTCTCCGCTCACATCCACCTCTGGCCTTCCCACAGGGGTCTCCCCTTCCTGCCCCGGCCTTCTGTGTGCCTGTTAGTCGCTCAGTCGTGTCCGACTCTTTGCAACCCCATGGATTGTAGCCAGGCTCCTCTATCCATGGGATTCTCCAGGCAAGAATACTGGAGTGCATTGCCATTTCCTTCTCCAGGGGATCTTCCCAACCAAGGATCGAACCTGGGTCTCCTGCATTGCAGGCGGATGCTTTACCGTCTGAACTACTATGGAAGCCCCAACCTTCTACTCCTTTGCAAAGCTCCTCCTCACCAGCCCTGCCCTAGATCTCCTTTCTTCTCACTTTAGAACTCAGGAACCATCCGTGTGGCACCTTGTGGGCTTCCACTCATCCCCTGCTCTGAAATCACACATTCCCTGCTCTTCAAAAACACTATGGCCAGAAAGCCACCCCTAGGGATTTGGGTTCCTTAAGTCTGGGATGTGGTCCACCCATTGGAATTTTTTTTAAGTTACTTGGAGGGCTTCCCTGGTGGCTCAGTAGGTGATGAATCCACCTGTGATGAGAGAAACCTGGGTTGGGAAGATTCCCTGGAGAAGGGATAGGCTATCCACTCCAGTGTTCTTGGGCTTCCCTGGTGGCTTAGCTGGTAAAGAATCCGCCTACAAGGCGAGAGACCTGGGTTCGATCCCTGGGTGGGAAAGATCCCCTGGAGAAGGGAAAGGCTACCCATTCCAGCATTCTGGCCTGGAAAGTTCCCTGGACTGTGTAGTCCAAGGGGGCGCCAAAATCGGATATGACTGAGCTACTTTCACTTTCTTTAGAGATCCAAAGACGGGGGCCTCGGGAAACTGTTTTTGAAAGGAAAGTTCCCAAGTGCCCTAGTGGTTTGGATTTCAAGCTATCAGAGCCAGGGGGCCAGATTCAGTCCCTCACTGGGGAACAGAAATCAGGGAAGCCATGCAGGGCAGTCAAAAAAATTTTTTTTAATGCCTAGACATTGCCATGGGCAGCCAAGGTGGGAGCTCCAATCCCACCCACCCTTTTTCTCACTTCTGTTGTTTCCCAATGCACCACTGCGTTTCTCCACTTTGCTCCCCTAGGAAGCACTTGGAGTACTCCGGAGTTTTTCTTTGGGGAGGCATTTTCCTGTCAGTTAATATTCTGAATGCTGAGTCATGGAGCCTTCTCCCAGGGAAGCAATAATGCTAGATTATTGCTGGGGGAGTTGGGATAGAATTCAGGAGCACTCCTTGATAAGTGTTTTTTTCATTTATATCACCTCTGGCAGTGTTGGCATTTGGGACTGGATCCTGCTGCATGCACGCTGGGTGTTGGGCAGGTTCTTCTCCCAGAAGGGAAGAATCCACAGGCCAGGGTCTCCTCTGAAACCCCTCATGTCGTTCTAGAAACATTACAAACTTAAAAAAAAAAAAAAACTCTTCTGATGCTCTGCTTCAGAAGCCTCTTCACAAACTCCTCTGATGCTCTGCTTTTTCTGAAAGACCCCTCTCTGGCTATCTTCCCAGATCCGTTCTCCTAGAACCATGAAGAGGAAAAGCCAGAGCAGACCCACTTGAAGAATGACTCAGGATAGATGCAGAATTCAGTGGGAGGCAGTGTGTTCGGTGAGGTCAGTGGAGGCTGGGCCCCACCACCTGTGACTCCACCACTAGGGCTCAGGCATGTGCTTTGCGGGAGTCCAACAGAGGCCGCTGATGGGCACGGGGCACCTCGTGAGTTCCATCTTCTGCCTTCCAGCCAGGTCCCTGTAGGGTCTTCTCTCTGGGCGTCTCGAGACCCCCTTCCCTCTTGAAGGCTTGCCTTCACACAGCCTCAAACACTGGAAGAACTACCTGAATCAAGATGGGGCAGTTTCGGGAATGGTTTGTCACTTCTGGGTGATGCATTGCCATCAGCCTCCAAGCCATCCAATCTCATCTAGACACAGGGCTTTTGTTGTTGTTCAGTCGCTCAGTCATATCCTACTCTTTGCAAGCCCATGGACTGCAGCGCGCCAGGCCTCCCTGTCCATCACCATCTCCTGGAGCTTGCTGAAATACATGTCCATCGAGTCTGTGATGCCATCTAACCATCTCATCCTCTGCCGTCCCCTTCTCCTCCTGCCTTCAATCTTTCCCAGCATCAAGGTCTTTTCCAATAAGTCAGTTCTTCGCATCAGGTGGCCAAGGATTGGAGCTTCAGCATCAGTCCATACAGTGAATATTCAGGACTGATGTCCTTTAGGATAGACTGGTTGGATCTTCTTGCAGTCCAAGGGACTCTCAAGAGTCTAGACACGTCTGTAGCAGGGAAAGCTGATAACCAGAAAGAGTCTGTCAGAAGAAGCAGAGCATCACTGGAGTTTTGAGAAGTTTGCAGCATTCCTCGAACCCCGTTAGGGATTTCAGAGGAGACCTTGGCTGGCAGATTTTTCCCTCCCAGGTGGTTTGTGGAGAAAGAGTCACCCTTTTTCCCTTTACTGGGCCTGCATGCGGTACTGCTGGGCAAAGACAAGTCCGCATGTGACTTACACAGAGACCTGCTTCATGATGGCATGGGGCTTGGCGTGGAATGGGAATGCAGGGGCCTGTGTTCCAAAGCCCAAGAGAGGATGTTTCCTCAGTTCTGCAGTCTCTCTTGACCTGCCTTGGTCTTTTTCAAGGTCACACGTCCTTGGGCACAACTAGATACAGGCAGACTCTCATGGATGCCGGGGTACCAAGTGGGACACGTGTCTGCTGACCTCAAGCACTGTCCTGCGTCCCAGGGGAGAGGTGGGCAGTGGTCCTGGGCCAGGGGCAGAGAAGGGGCCTGCAGAGAGGTGGTTCTGGGGAGACTTCCAGCCCCAGCCATGTGCAATGTTATCCTCAGACTTAACCTTAAAAAATGCACACTCAGAGGTACAACTGTTACAGCTTTAGACATGACAGTCCCGAATGTTATAACCCAAGCCAGGGCCAAATCAGACCATGGGGATCTTGTGCCACTGAAGAGTCACACAACAGTGAATCTGAGCCCGCTCACCCCTAAGTGAAAGTAAAAGTGTTAGTCACTCAGTGGTGTCTGACTCTTTGCAATCCCATGATGGACTGTAGCCCACCAGGCTCCTTTGTCTGTGGGATTCTGCAGGCAAGAATACTGCAGTGGGTTGCCAGGCCCTCCTCCAAGGGATCTTCCCTCCCTGGGGATTGAACCCGGGTCTCCCACATTGCACGTAGATTCTTTACTGTCTGAGTCACCAGGTAAGCCCAACATCGTTCAGTCTTTTATCTAGCTAAGGAAAGAAATAAAGAAGACATTTTCCCAATCACAAGATGTTGCAAAATAATTCATTCTATCAGAATAAGCATTTCAAATGCTTTGGCTTTTCTCAGTCACCAAATTCCCTTCTCACACTGTTAGTGTCTGTACAGGGAAAACATGCAGTGTACTTTTTTTTTTTTTTTTTTTTAATCAGCCTCCTTATTTTTCTAGTCTGCCATATAGCTCTTGACTAATTGCAAAACATCCAAAAAAAGAAGTAAGGATCTGTTGTGGGCAGAATATGTACATTTCACGGAACTCAGGTTGTCCCTTGCTCAAAAGGTCTTGAAGTCACTTGTCTGGCGTTGGCCTCTGCAGTGTAGATTAGGTTGGAAAGCGTGGTTGTAAAGCATTGTCACCAGAATCTGTCATTTGTCAGCCAGGGTTCCTTGGCAGAGAGACCTTGTGCGGAAATCTGCCCAGCCCTGAGGACCACAGCTCCCAGGTGGACATCCTGGGCATCTGCCTTTGTGACTGACACCCCAGGTGGCTGACACACTGGCCCAATTGAACATCGTGGCTGTCTCAAGTCCCAGGCAATCGTGAACCACACTCAGTTCAGTTCACGTCAGTCTCTCAGTAGTGTCTGACTCTTTGCAATTTCCATGGACCTCAGCATGCCAGGCCTCCCTGTCCATCACCAACTCCTAGAGTTTACTCAAACTCATATCCATCGAGTGGGTGATGCCATTCAACCATCTCATCTTCTGTCATCCCCTTTTCTTCCCACCTTCAATCTTTCTCAGCATCAGGGTTTTTCAAATGAGTCAGCTCTTTGCATCAGGTAGCCAGGGGATTAGAGTTTCAGCCTCAGCATCAGTTCTTCCAATGAACATCCAGGACTGATCTCCTTTAGGATGGACCGGTTGAATCTCCCTGCAGTCCAGGGGACTCTCATGAGTCTAGCTTCCCCCAGAAGCAGGGTGAGCCCTCTCGTGTTCTTGCTGCCATGCTTGGTTCTTGGACATCCTTGGTGGGAAGGCCAGTCCAACAAAACATGGCATCTAAAGGCATCTCGAAATGCCACAGAAACAATGAGTCAAGCAGCAAAATTCTGAGGATGTGGGTGCCCTAAAGTGTCCTCTCCAGCCACGCTGGATTCAAGGTACACGTTCAGAAGCTCCTGACTCTGCTGTGTATATAGCTTCTCTGTCTCCCAAGCCAGGCGGTGAAACTCACAGACACACTCTCTGTGCTCCCTGGTGACAATCCCATGTCTGATAGGAGGGAAGACTGGAAAGGCAGGCATCTGATGCTCGGAAAACACACCCCTGTCTTCTTAGCATGTAACTTTCTTAACTTGAGCTTCCCTGGTGGCTCAGACAGTAACTGCCTGCAATGGGAGAGACCTGGGTTCGATCCCTGGATCTAAAAGATTCCCCTGGAGGGTATGGCAACCCACTCCAGTATCCTTGCCTGGAGAATCCTCATGGACAGAGGAGCCCGGTGGGCTGCAGTCTGTGGGGTCACAAAGTGTTGGACATGACTGAGTGACTTCACTCTTTTCCTCACTTGAAGAAATCCTCCACCTGTAAGATGTTTTTGTTATACTCTTGAGACAGAAATCCACCAGATTGGGGAATTATTCATATTTCTTATTGACTGCACTGGGTCTTCATTGCTCAGGCCACTCTCTGCTTGCAGCGCATAGGCTCAGTAGTTTGTCCTTGGAATCTACCTGAAGCAGGGATCGAACCGATGTCCCCTGGCATGACCAGGTGTATTCTGAACCACTGGACCACCAGGGAAGCCTGGTGGAGTTTTTCTTAAACACGGTGTGCTCTCTGTACTTGGGGGCATCGGTTCGTTCAATTCAGTTGCTCAGTCATGTCCGACTCTTTGCAACCCAAGAGACTGCAGCACACCAGGCCTCCCCGTCCATCACCAACTCCTGGAGTTTACTCAAACTCATGTCCATTGAGTTGGTGATGACATCAAACCATCTCATCCTCTGTCGTCCCCTTCTCCTCCTGCCTTCAATCTTTCCCAGCGTCAGGATTTTTCCAATGAGTCAGTTCTTCGGACTAGGTGGCCAAAGGATTGGAGTTTCAACTTCAAAATCAGTCCTTCCAATGAACACTCAAGACTGATCTCCGTTACGATGCACTGGTTTGGGGGGATAGGGTTGATTAATTTGCACTGGACCAGAGTGGACATCAGCCTCTATCTCTGAGCGTCTAGAACAAGGTCTTCCTGTCATATCTCTTCTCCTAGACGTCCATCCCTTACCTCCATGACACTCGGGAGAAGGAACTGGCCCTCTTTGTAGCAGCCCATTTGTTTCTGGAAAGATCCCATGTGGAAAAACTTTGTCTTCTTTCCCGGGGTTTTTTTTTTTTTTTTTTTTTGCCGCAGGAGATTAGTTGTTCCATTTAAACTATGGAAAACATTGTAAAAATCACCCAGGAGTCCTAGGTGTGAAAGGAAAAAAAAAAAAAATTAGGGTAAAATAGACAATGAATAAAAAGATTACTCAGATAGCTTCTGAGAAGCTTTCCTAAATCATGCAGCATGGTGATAATGGTCGACAAGCTGGCAAGTGTTTCAGGGAAGCCTGCAGGAAGTGAAAGCCACTGCATTCATCACAGGAGCTAGCGTTTCAGCATGTGAAGTCCCTCAAGACTTTGGGGTCCCCACAGACACTTTGTAACCCACACACTTCCTGGAGGGGATCCCCTTACCCCTCTGTCCCACCTGGTAGCTAAAGATCTCCTGGCCTGGAGAGTCTAGTGGGACAAAGCTTTGAACCAAGCAAACAAAGACTTGCAGGAAAAAACTTGGCTCTTTCCCAGAGTTGCTGAGTGGCTGTGCTTTCTTCTTCCTTATCCCCACTGGTTTCTTGTTCCCCCAGTCTTACTGCTGCTGCTGCTGCTAAGTCACTTCAGTTGTGTCCGACTCTGTGTGACCCCATGGACGGCAGCCCACCAGGCTCCCCCGTCCCTGGGATTCTCCGGGCAAGAACACTGGAGTGGGTTGCCATTTCCTTCTCCAATGCATGAAAGTGAAAAGTGAAAGTGAAGTCACTCAGTCATGTCTGACTCTTAGCGACCCCATGGACTGCAGCCTACCAGGCTTCTCCGTCCATGGGATTTTCCAGGCAAGAGTACTGGAGTGGGGTGCTATTGCCTTCTCCCCTATTATGAGTCAGCAAAGAGGAAAGGTCACAGGATTCTGCAGGAACACTTCCGATAGGTTGTTGTTCAGTCACCACATTGTGTCTGACTCTGCGACTCCATGGACCGCAGCAAGCCAGGATTCCCTGCCCTTCACCATCTCCCAGAGTTTGCTCAAACTCATGTCCATTGAGTCGGTGATGCCATCCAACTGTCTCGTCCTCTGTAGTCCCCTTTTCTTCCTGCCCTCAATCTTTCCCAGCATCAGAGTCTTTTCCAGTGAGTCAGCTCTTTGCATCAGGTGGCCAAAGTATTGGAGCTTCAGCATCAATCCTGAATATTCACCGGATAAGCTACAAAGCTTCCCTGGTGGTTCAGTGTAAAGCATTGGCCTGCCATGAAAGAGACCTGGATTCGATCCCTGGGTTGGGCAGATCCCCTGGAGAAGAGAATGGCAACCCACTCCAGTATTCTTGCCTGGAGAGTCCCATTGACAGAGGAGCCTGGTGGGCTACAGTCTGTGGGGTTGCAGAGTCGGACACGAATGAGCAACTAACATCTCACCTCACCTCAGTACATGAGCTAAAACAGCAACATCTCTGCTACTCAGAAATCTTTGTTTGATTTGAGGGTGCGCTGCTGAGAGCAAAGGACTCTCTGGAGATCCCTGGGAGAAGAAAGACACACAGAGTCAACTAATTCAAGGTCAGGCAGATGGGGTTTTTTGTGGCTTGGTTTGGCCCCAAGCTCTCCACTATGTCCAGGCCTGCACCAGCTGGTTGTCTCCGCATGCAGAGTCACTTCTCATAAGGATCTGAAGATGCAGGGGGAGTGTAAACCAAGGAAAGCTGCTAAAAAGAGCTGACTTCCAGGGCTGCGGAGAAATTGCAAGACCGTCATAAAAGGACCCCAGTCACTCCCATTAACCCATGCATGCCGAGGAGGAGGCTAGGTGATGAAACACCCAGCAGGAAGATTTCTAAGGGACTGGTTAATCAACTGGAATGTGAATGGGGCTGCAGTCCAGCTAGCTGCAAGGAAGGCACACCATAGAAACATGCATCGCCAGTAGAGAACCACCGGTGCAAGAAGACCACTAATCCAGCCCAGTGAGCATCACCAGAGAGGCCATTTACTGAGTCTCTGGAGTGAGGGAGGGGAGGTTGTGCCTCACACAGGCACATAAGGACGCTGATGTTTCTTTCTTTCTTTCTTTTTAAAATTATTTTTGGGCATCCCTGATAGCTCAGTTGGTAAAGAATCTGCCTGCAATGCAGGAGACCCCAGTTCAATTCCTGGGGGGGAGGGTGATCCCCTGGAGAAGGGAAAGGGTATCCACTCATATTCTTGGGCTTCCCTGGTGGCTCAGCTGGTAAAGAATCTCCCTGCAATGCGAGAGACCTGGGTTTAATCCCTGGGCTGTGAAGATCCCCTTGGATAAAGGAAAGGCTGCCCACTACAGTTTTCTAGTTTGGAGAATGCCATGGACTGTATACTCTCTGGGGTCGTAAAGAGTCAGACAGGACTGAGCGACTTTCACTTTCATTTATTTTGATAGGAGGCTAATTACTTTACAATATTGTGGTGGTCTTTGCCATACAGCGACATGAATCAGCCACAGGTGTATGTGTCTCCCCTCCATCCCAAACCCCCCTCCCACCTTCTTCCCTACCTCATCCCTCTGGGTTATCCCAGAGCATTGGCTTTGAGTGCCCTACTTCATGCATCGAACTTGCTCTATTTCACACATGGTAGTATACATGTTTCAATGCTGTTCTCTCAAATCATCCCACCCTCGCCTTCTCCCAGAGTCCAGAAGTCTGTTCTTTACATCTGGGTCTCTTTTGCTGTCTTGCATACAGGGTCATCATTTCCAGATGCTGACCTCTTGCATCTCAGGGCTGGGCCGTCTGCCAGCATCTGCATTTTACAGCCTAACAGGAGGGGTGAGCAGGCATAGGACTGTCAGATGGGGGTTCCCAGAGCCCAGAGTATAGCATCCATAATATTAATCACTCAGTCGTGTCCGACTCTTTGTAACCCCATGGACCAGAGCCCACCAGGCTCCTCTCTGTCCATGGGATTCCCCAGGCAGGAATGCTGGAGTGGGTTGCTATTTCCTTCTCCAGGGGATCTTCCCGACCCAGGGACACAATCCCAGGTCTCCTGCATGGCGGGCAGATTCTTTCCATCTGAGCCACCAGAGAAGCCCAATAGCTTTGTAGCTCACCCCTTCCCCCATATCCCCCAGGATTGGCAGCTGGCATCATCCAACTGCAAGGGAGACACCGGAATGCCATCTCCCTTCATACCCTGAAGAAAACAGAAACAGTAGTGGGCTTTGATGAGCACATGTATTGTCCTTAGACATTTTAATTTCTCATGCATGTTGATTAAAGCAGAATGCATTTTCCAGTCCTAGCTAGGAAAATCATGAGACCCCTGCACACCCAACTATCTCCCCTGCCCCCCAGAATGGACAGAAATGCTTTCACAGGCGAACGTAAGATTGCCTGGGTTCTCAAAGACCAGACTGCACATTTAGTAGATGTGAACTGGCTTCCTCAAAATCGATTGTATCTGCCTCTTTCGATCAGTCTCCTGTCAATTGATCATGTTCAGCATAACTGGGCACAAAGTGTGTCTTTGTGAAGACATACCATTCAAACAACCCAGAACGATTTTAATATAATTCATGATATAGAAACAATCTAAGATGAGTTTCCTGTATTCCAGCATGAAAGGTTTTGCTCCAATAGCCATTCTGATTAGATTTTTTACACATATTTCACTTAGTGTTTGTAAATATGTAAGGTATAGAAATATCTCTTACTTAGAAATTTCTCTTATTTAGAAAGATATAGAAAGGCTTGATCAATATAGACTGCCAATTTTTATTGAAGGAAAATCCTCCACTAGAGCTTCTGTACACTCTGATTAGCTTTTTTACACATATTTCACTTAATGTTTGTAAATATATAAGGTATAGAAATATCTTACTTAGAAATTTCTCTTTTTTAGAAAGATATAGAAAGGCTTGATCAATATAGACTGTCAATTTTTATTGAAGGAAAATCCTCCACTAGAACTTCTGCACACTCTTTCTTCTCTGTTGGCTTACAGAATGCAAATCCTAGGAGACAGTAACATTGTTTGGGGTTGTGATATTTTGTTGCTTTGTCTTATTTTCTAGTAATGGAAGTCCTTGTCAGAGGCCACTTTTCTTTCTCCTCAATATTCCCAATCCAGTTGCTCCCGACTAAGGAGAAATGCATAGACTCGTATTCACAGGGCAAAGGTTAACAATTCTGATTACTCCCCCAAAAAGACTACTGCAATTGCTAAAGGCATTTTTTTTTTTTAATTAAGAATTTTAAAAAATCCTCTAAAAACTGCTGCTTCGGAGTAGCTAGAAAATAATTTTCGGGTGACTACTCTTGGCTGCTCACTAGATTAAAACTTTAGACCCTGTTCGGATGTTTGTATCAGTCAGCTTTTTCTGCATAACAAATATTGCCCAAAACTTAATGACTGAAAACAGCCACCATGTACTTTGCTCATGATTCCATGAGCTCAGTGGCCGGACTCAGTCTTATTTGAGCTCAGTCACGAATCTGTAGTTGGCTTCCAGGGGCACTGAAGACTGACTGTTCAGGAGATGACTTGTCTCTGCTATACCTGGTCTGCCACCACCCCCACCCC